>NC_046161.1:44824436-44901936 GCF_011064425.1 Rattus rattus
ACTCAAATCATTCTTCCTGGGGAGGTTTTTACAACATCCCCTTCCTCTGATTTTTCCCACCTGACTTCTCTATCCCTCTCTTCGGGAGTTCCCACATTTTGAGCATTGGGGTTCCTGGAGGCCTTTTGCTTAGCTCTGCATTTCCCCCTCCTTTCCTGTTTTTCCTCTCTGTCCTTTTGCTCTATTCCAAGGCCTTGGTTTGTGCAGCGAGTGTGTAATCAATCCTGTTGGCATTGTTCTTACAGATCTTGTTGGGTCTTTCCCTTTGGACTGGTTGGGTTTCTCAAGGCTACAGCATTCTGACTATTAACTTTTGCTTGATCTTTGATTTCAGTGCCACAGTGCCACTGCCAACCCCTTGGATCATTGATTGGGTCATTTTATTATGGTGGTTTATGAGCACTTTTCTGTCTGTATAGATGGTGTAATAGTAACGACAACAACTGCAATAATAATGCTTAATCTTGCCAGTTGTGGTGGTGCATGCTGGTAGGATTTGCTGAAGAAAGCAGAGGCTGGAGGATCATGAGTTCGAGGCCAGACTAGGCTACACATTTTAAAGAAAGAAAGAAAGAAAGAAAGAAAGAAAGAAAGAAAGGAAGGAAGGAAGGAAGGGAGGAAGGAAGGAAGAAAGAAAGAAAGAAAGAAAGAAAGAAAGAAAGAAAGAAAATAATGCTTTATCTTTTAACAATTACATCAATTATCTACTGCTGAACAAGAAATTATCCCCAATATTTTACAACTTAAAACAACAAATATTATCTCTTAGTAGGACTAGGTCTCTAGACACAGCTTAGCTGCCAGCCTCAAGTTTCTCACAAGGATATAGCAGGTTGTCCCTGTGGCTGTAGTCTTATCTGAAGGCTCAACTGGGAGAAGACACTAGCAATGATCTGGGTTTGGTTTTGTTCAGAAGTTATTTCTGAAACCATAGCATGGTTTGCCATTTGGAGATAGGGCCAGTTTTCAGGATCACTAAGTCTCTGTCCATCTGTCTGTCCATCGGTACTTCTATTTATGTCTCTTCTCTTTTTAATTTTACTATAAGCAAGATGAACCAGAAGGCACCTTCATCGGCCTGGAAATCTCCTTAGCCAGATTACCCAGTTCACTAGTCAGTCTCCTACTCTTCATATTACATTGGGCAAAATGTTAAGCTTCTGCATGACCTAACAAAGATTACCCTTCCTCCAGGTTCCAGGATGTATTTCTAATTCGCTTGGAGGCCCTGAGTACCAGAGGCTCATATTTCTACCAACCATCTATATCATCCTAAGTTCTCTCTAACTCTCCTCTACCTTCATCTCCTGACCAGATAAAGTATTCCATCTTTAGATATTTTTGCAGTATCACCCACTGATGGAAACAAGACTAATATTTGTTTATTTCTCTCTATATATAACACTGTCCTATATTTAGCCACTTAAAACATTAAAAAAAAGAACCTCTCACCATGAATCCATGCCTTTGGGTTCAAAATCTAGGTTTGGATTATCTGGACATCTCTGCCTCGGGTCTCTCACGGGCTGAAATCGATGGATGCTGTGGTCCCATTGTAAAGCTAGATTGGGGAGAGATTCCATTCAAGCTTCCTCACATGGTTGTTGGTAGAATTCACATTTCATGAACTACTGAAGCATGAGGTCCTCCGTTATTTGCCTTTGGCTCCCTGAAAATTGAGTTTCTCCACTGGGTGACTCAAAGCATGTCAGTGACTTGGAGAATAAAATAAGGAGGCTTCAGACAGAACCACCATCCTGCTTCTGTGACCTGAGCTACTGTTATCGCCCTTGCTGCATCCTATTAGTTAACACCAGACAAAAAGTCCAGCCCTTTCTCAAAATAAATGATTATCAGAAAATAGCATGATATCTAGAGGCTGTGATCACTGGGGACTTGCCGGGAGGCTGTCTACTGATATATAATGTAACTACTACAGTGGAAAATGAGACAACATGGCACGTCAAAACAACAGAAACACAGAACACAGGACAGACGCCTTCCTTTAGGATGATATTTCCAGTCCTCATTCCTCTGTCGAGGGATTTATCACACTGAACTGCTTTGATGGCTGCTGATGCAAACTTTCCTCGAACTTTAAAGATCTAATTATAATACTTATGCAACCATTTTCTTCTGATATTAAATTTGTGTAAGTCAAGTATTGTGCAACCAGGAGAATTACTATAATTTGGAGGCGAGAAATACATATTGGGAAACATAACCACAGCATCCACGAAATAAGCAGCCTTGGAAGACCCTCAATTTCCTACAACAAGCATGACAGGTCCCGCTGTGTCTCCTCTGGCTTCCCTGCTTGTCTCTCTTCTCCACAGTGATGTTGGATTCATCACTGATTAGCATACAAGTCATTTATCCATTTGCTCCTCAAAGCACAGTACCAAGTGAGTACCTGCTGTGTGCTAGGCTCTGCACAGAGCCCCCCCAAGGGAATCAGTCATGGTCCCATTCCCTTCTGGAGCACACAGTTTGTCAGGGGGATACGGTAATCAAGGAAAATCTTACTTACCAAAAAAAAAAAAAAAAAAAAAAAACCTATGCTGGGGTCAACAGAGCTAGGAACAAGTAGTGTGAGTGTGAATGTGTGTGTGTGTGTGTGTGTGTGTGTGTGTGTGAGAGAGAGAGAGAGAGAGAGAGAGAGAGACAGACAGACAGAGAAAGAACAGAGACAGAGACAGACAGAGACAAAGAGAAAGACAGAGAAATACATAGCAGACAACAAACAAGATGTCATTCAAATCTATTTTGTTTCTTTTTTTAAAGTCTTCTTCAGACATGGAAATAAAGAGAACATGCATGGATTATGGTATGTGTGTGTGTGTACACATGAGTGTATGTGTATATATGTGTAGGTATATGTATGTGCTTGTATGTGTATATGTGTGTATGTGCTTGTGCATAGACATATGTATATGTGTGTGTATATGTGTATGTGTGTATATGTGTATATGTGTGTATATATGAGTGTATGTGTAGGTGTGTTATGTGCTTGTATGTGTATATGTGTGTATAAATGAGTGTATGTGTGTGTATGTGCATGTGCTTATATGTGTGCATATATGTGTTTGTGTGTGGGTATATGTTATGTGTGTGTGTGCATGTGCATGTGTGTATGAATCTCATAGATTTTTGATCACATGAGAATGGATGCCACAGTTGGTTAGGTTAAAAGCCATAAATATATTAAAAGAAGAGTTATCAGGACTCTGACTCAAAGCTACCAAAAATCCAAATGGGTGGCCATAGAAACTACCATTCCTTTCACTATTTGTTTGTTTGTTTGTTTGTTTGTTTGTTTGTTTAAAACACAGTAGTCAACTCTCCTTTGCCCCACTAAGCCCTTGTCCTGTTTTTCCATGCTCTCTCCATCCAATCTCCCTTCACCTTGCTGTTTCACACACCTCCTCCAGCTCAGCTTGGATGTCCTTCCCTGCCTCTGGAACCCTTTCCATGAACAGTGACATCCATAAACCTAAGTACCCCACTAGCCCCAGGTGTCTTCTTAACACTGCATGTTCATTGCCCTTCTGAGTTCCTGGCCTGCAGGCCACCTAAAGACAAACACAGTGTTTATCTGTGCACCAACAAGGCTCCAGAATGGAGGTTCTAACGCAGGCATTTGAGGGGTGTAGGTGAACTGCTGCTTGATTGAACAAAACGCTCTATACCCAAGGAGCAGGCTACACAATCCCATGATAGGAATGTTAGGCAGAAGATTCTGAAGACAACAGCTACAAATGGAGTCCGAGTAACTGCATTTCAACTTGACAATGGAAGGATGCAGCAAGGAGTAATTCAACGACAGCAGCATCCATTTGGTAGAAGGCAAATATTCTGCAATGTCAGATACACTATAAGGTCTGACAATTTAACATATTCTGTGCAAACCAATCCCTGAGCACCGCCAGGCATTCCTGATAGCATGTGTCATAAAAGGCAATATCTTCCTTTTCTCAGACTTTTAGGGGGTATGACAAAAACAAACCTGTTTGTCTTTAGGTAGCCCATAGGCCAGAGACCCAGAAGGGCAAATGTCACCAGCCACCAGCATAAACTAAACAATATGAAAGACCCAAGTATGGCCACCCAGTAGTAAATTCGTGGAGCGGGGGTGTGCGTTGGCTCTATTTGCCGTAGGAACCCAAATAGAAATCAGAATGAGAAACCCATACTTGAGGAAATTTTTATTTTAAAGGAGGGAGGGATAAATGAAGAGAAAGATGTAGGCTTACAAAGAAAGCCAGAGGGGGAGGGAGGGGAATATCCATGGGGAGCTAGGACCAAGGCAAGCTTAGCTTACCACAGGCACGGCCTCCCTGTGATTAGCCGCATGGCAGCCATGAGAGACTAAGCCGCCGCACTGAAAGCTGTTTAACTTGTTAGGACTTTAATCAATAAGAACCAGAGTAACATTTGTGCTTCATGTTCCTCTTATTTGCACAGAAGACAAACCGAAGAGAAACTCTATTTCTCCAGCCAAAGACACATCCTCTGGGGAGCCTGGTTTCTTCAGAGTCAACAACACACTGATGGGGGGTGGGAATTAAGAACTGGAGCAAGACTTGTACTTAGCTCCAGCCCAGAGATGGTCTCCTAGCTTGCTCCTTTCCAGTTGGTTCCAACCTCAGCATACTCCTCAATTACATTTCCACCAATCTGCAGTCTCCTGCTGAGGCATCTGGCGGGTGAGAGGAAGGGCGGTAGCTTCGGGAACCAAGGTCAAGTCCAATTCCACACAGTCTAGATGGACCCTCCTCAGGTAATACCACTGACACTTTCCTTCAGGACCCAGGAGCCTCTTCTAGAGCCTGGCCAGCCAGGTAAAAGAAGGGCCACATTTTCAAGACCTGACTTGGGATCCTCTCCCCTCACTTCTTACTTCCTGTGTTAGTCGTTTTCCTCATGACTGTGACACCTATACTGACAAGAAGCAACTTAAGAGAGGACAGGCTGGTTTCTGCTCATAATCTAAGGTGATATCCTCCATATTGGAAAGTCAAGGCAGCAGGAGTTTGAGGAGGCTACACATGGCACACATGGCCAGGAAGTGGATTAGTAGTTATTAGTCCCAAGCCACTGAAGGGGGCAGTGCTGATGCTAAGGTCCTGTTTCCCAATTGGTTCTTGATCTGTCAGTAGAGAAAGCCCAGGGGGCCAATCACTGGGCGGAAGGTACAGGCAGGACTTCTGGGTCCCAGGAGGAAAAGGCAGACGCAAGGACGGAGAGGGTTTTTCTGTGATGATTTGGAGGGAGAAGAAGCCAGCATCCATGTGAGGTCTCAGGAGGAGCTGGGGCTTGTGGCCACTGCTATAGGTGGTGGCCAGGAATGTTTGCTAGGGGATAGGTGGGAGTAGCCACTGAAGTTTAGGGCAGGTGGGAGGAGCAGAGATAAAAATGTTATTAAGGGCAGGCTTTTCCAGGAGGGAGATAGTAACGCCCAGCGATTATGTCCTAAGGCAAGTTGAAAAGGAACAAATTGTGTGTCTGATTTTATCCAAGGATTCAAGGGAAGCAGGGAGGGGGCTGGTAGTGTAAATCTACACGCAACAGACCACTTTCTTCTTTGTATTCAGTCCAGGACCCCAGCCCATGGAATGGTGCCATCCATAGCTAATAGCTAATAGTTAATGTCCATAATTAATCTTCTCACCTCAATGAACTTATCTACCCAACCCCTCACAGGTGTGTTTGTGCGTGAACAAGCATGCAAGGCATGAACACAGTCATGTTGAGGACATCAGTGCCTCAGACTCATGGGAATGGCAAGACCTTCTCCTGGACCTAGCTCAAGTGTGTGTTGATAGATAGTGTGTGCAGAAAATACCTACCACAGTTTCCTCTGCCTAGAGGACTACAGTTTGGGACTGTTCCCCTACAGAGACACCCCCCCTACTAAAATCAACTAACCTGCTGGCATCCTGCTTACATCAGCTGACCCAACACAACTTTTCTGTAGTGTGTCTGTCTTTTCCCTGGTCACCCCAGTCAGGTCAGTCCCAAAGGCAAACAGGTTGCCGCAGACATAATGAGGGTCTTGTGTACTAGGTGATTCTAGATCACATCAAACTGACAGTCAGTATTAACCACCATGCTGCCTATGCCCTGTCACCCATGAATCAGGCTCTCTAAACCCCAGCTCTGCCATCTGTAAATGGGAGTGTCCAATGTGACAGGTAGGAATTTGGTAAATATCAGCAACTATGTTTAAGTTCCCCACCTCCACCCCCAAATCCCACAAAACACTTGCCTCCAGCACTTACCACACTCTTAATAATTTGACAAATGTCCATTTTGGCTCTCTGCAGAAAAGCCCGGTTTCTAACCCTGCACCCATCACACTCTAGGTGCTCAATAAGTGTTGGTCGAATAGTCACTGTGGAGAGCATGCTCCAGGGCCAGATCATGCTATCAATGTATGCTCATAAGAGATCTATGGAACCTACCCAAACCTCGGGAAATGTCTCTGTGTGTGATGTTCCTGGTGTTCTGTTCTCTCCTTGATTTGTCTGTTAGCCCCCCTGGCTCTTTAAAATCATCCATTGCTAAGTGGGAGGAGCCCATACCCCCACTTAGGACTTGTAGACTAGGCAAAAGCTTCAGCAGTTTAGTGGATGAGAAATTAACATTCACAAGGATAACGACTCTCAAGCCAGTGGTCCTGATGCTCTCCTCATCTGCATGGACGATAACACACCTCATGTTGTCTTCCGGGCAGGAACAGCCCCAAGAACCACTCAACCGGCCCTAGGAAATGGCTAAATGGCAGGTCAAATTACCCATAACTTTGACAAGGAGGATGGCTGGATGATTCCAGCTCCTCTTTAGGGAGGAATGAAATTCAGAATTCGAGCATCAAGAAAGGGAATCGTAAAAATAATAATAATAACAACCCACCCCCATGCGGAATTTATATCCTGCCATAAAATGGCAAGGACTTAGGATTCAAAGGCATCATGTATTAGACACACCTCCCCCCAGCTAGACCAAGCTGTTTGCCTTCAGACAGTTCCTGTCCGGGCCAACCAATCCAGACTTTTTCAATTACAGCACACTGGTTTGTTTTTAAATTATAAGGCTGTCAGAAAGCCTTGTTTTCTTGCTGCATGGCACTCTATGACAGTCACTGTGAGATGTGGTAAGTTCACCATCCTTCCCAGGTACAGTCAAAGGAGGTACATACCAAGTACACAGGTAAAGCTAAACAGAGCAGGAAAACTCACTCACACACACACACACACACACACACACACACACACACACACACACACACACACACACCCCCTGCAGTCCCAAAAAGACACTAAGTTTCCCAGTGCTTTGCACAGCCTTGGGCATGTGTATAACATTACTAGTGTTTCTTCAAAGGATCCTGACACCTAGCTAAGTGTTTATACCCAGCCATGGGGGAAGCTTGTGTTTGTTGGAGCCACAGGGCAACATTTGGATTTGGATACATTGTGTTAATTACTTCTCTGTTACTGTGATAAAATATCGCAACTAAAGCAACTCCGGAAACAAAAGTGTTTATTTGGCTATGGTTAAGGGGTAAAGAGGTAAAGTCCCCAGAGGCAGGAAAATGCAGCAAGAGGGAAGGGGGTTGGGGGGGCGGGGTCAGGCCAGCCTGGCAGTCAAAGAGCGGGAGAATCACATTTCACTAGCACACAGGAAACAGAAAGAGATCAGGAGATAAGGCTAAGATATAAAACCTCAAAGCTCACCTTAGTATCATACTTCCTGTACTTCCTCCAGCTCTACCTCCTAAAGGTTCCATAGCCTCCTCAAACAGCGCCACCAAGTGACAAATACCCTAGCCTATAGGGGACATTGTTCATTCAACCACCACACACATGAAGGGCTGTAGGAGGAGAGGGCGTCCGGGAAGCTGGCTCCCAGGCTCTCAGGTTAGGAGCATTTCATCTCGTTTGGAATCTACCTCACCTGCCTTTCTCATTTGAGCTTCAAGGGCATTGTTTTGTCAGATGGAAGATACAGGCATCAATCCATCACCTGGAGGCCACAATGATCACCTCACTGAAGCACATATAGACTGACCAGCTTTTCGATTGCTATCCCACAAGCGCCGACTCGGTTCCTCACTTCTAGGCACTGTGAAAGACAAGTATTTATTGTTTTAAGTCACCAAATTTTCAGAGCAATATTCTATAACTAGAACATAACAAAATCAATACCCAGTTTTCATAGGCTTCATATCCAGCTATCTGCTGAATGCCTCATTTCTGCACGTGAACATCTCAAAGGTTGATCAAATCCAGCACTTCTGGACTAAATGCACTTTTCCCTCCATGGTTCCCACTGAACGCTCTTCCACTTGCTCCCTATCTCATTGGATAGTAGCAGGGAGCTTCCAGTTCATGGAAGCCGGAAACTCAACCACCACATCGCCTCCTTCCTTTCCCCCAAAGCTTATCCACCACCTGACTCTTCCAGCTACGTAAATACCTCAAATCCTCCCACATTTCCCCACAGGCCTTGGGGTCAGGCCATTGTCCTCTCCCTCTTATCTAACTACAAAGCCTCCCCTTTACCTCCCCTTATCAGAATTATATAAATAGAAAAATTAAGTCAAACAAGTCACTTCCTTCTCTGCATGAAAAGTCTTCAAAGGCATCACAATGTCTTCAAAGTAAAGCTTAAGCCCACAGTAGTTGATAGGAGCCCCCAGTCTCACCTTTTGTTTTATTAACCCCTACCTGGGCATACTGGTCCTTTACCTGTTGAACTCTACGGATTCTCTTTTGGAAGAAACACTCTTTTGGAAGAAACACGTGGCTATCTCCAGACTGACTCCTTCTGGACCTTTGGTCTTCAGTCTGAGGGGTACTTCCTCTAGCAAGACATCCCTAAACAATATCGACCTCTGAAGACCTGCTTCAAGCTGTGTTCCCCAAGATGTAGCACCAGATACCGAGGTGTTCAAGAACCAATCGGGAGTGCCTTTGCAGACATCAGCAATGAGAGGAAGGAACCAGGATTGATGACAGAAGGAGGTAATCTATGGTGTAGCCCGCCCCCTCATGAGGATTCTGAGCCTTCAGTTAACCCTCAGACCCCAAGTTGGAACAAAAAGGGTGACCTTTCTACACGTGTCCCCCAGTCACTAGATGCAAACAGCACAGAAACAAGGTGTGATCCTTTGAGGATAAACTCTTGCCGTACTGGGGGCTGAAGCCTTCCATCTGTCTCTATAACCACATTCCCAGCAGCTCTGCACTAAGTTCTTCTAAAGAGGGCTCTGGGGATAGGCGCTCCCTGGGAGGCTGTTATCGGTACCAGCACGTAACGGCAATGGCAGAAGTCTAGCCTGCGGGTTCGTGGAGTTCAGTCTGTGTTTTCTTCTCTCTAGCCTTAGCTCTTCACACTGCCTGGTATACAGTAAGTGCTCACTAAGTCTGCCACATGAACTGTGAAGAAACAAGAGTGGGCGCGGGCCACACCCACTGGGTAAGCTCTCTGCCGCTGCTGGAAATACAGAGCTGGAATTACCGGTCTAGAACAGCCAGATGCCCCAAAGGGATTTTTTTTCTTCCTTATTTTATTCACACTTATTAAATTTTAAACAGGCCTCAAAGATTTCCAGCCTAACACGGAAATCAAAGACAACAAAACAAAGGGCTTGTTTTCTATTAATATAGTAGAGCAGACGGCCCTGCTGCTGCAGAGCTGTGAATTATGGCGGAAATTAACTGTCTGGCTGCTCTGTGTAGATCCTGAGCTCCACCTGCGGCGGCCCCAGCTGGGCTGGGCACTCCTCACAGAGGTCAGGAGTTCAAACCCCGGGAGCCTGAGGCGCCTGCAAATGTACTCCCATACGGGCGACCCTCAGATAGATGTTGGCTGCCCAGTGAAGCCAACTGGGTCAAGAGACTGTGCTCAGAATAGCTGATTGCCAGTATAAGCTTCTCCATGCCCTGCGGACTCAAGAGCCAGAGAGGGTTCCTCTGAGGGCCTGAAAAAGAAGACCCAGAAAGTAAAGTGCTTGCTGTACAACGTGAGGATCTGAGTTCAAATCCCTACCTGGGTGCAGCAGCATACTCCACACAGGGTGGATTCCTGAGGCTCTCTAGCCAGCCAGTCTAACTAAACAGTGAGCTTCAGGTTCAGTGAAAGACTTCACCTCAAGAGCTAAGGTGGAGAGTGATAGGAAAAGACTTCTGACATTGACCTCTGGCCTCCATATGTGCATGCACAGGCGCAAATACTCACGTATACATGTGCACCTGTGCATACTCTACACACACAAAACACCACCACTAACAAGAACAACAAAGAATACCAGAACGGTCTATCTGGAGTCCCAGGTTCATTAGTAGCTACTTTCCACCTTCCCTGCCTCAGCTACACCCCAGCCCTGGATAGGAGGTTTCAAAGCAGCCTTTTAGACGGACTTTCTTGAGGAAGTATGAGAGAAAGTTGGGCAAATGGACTGTGCTTTTTGAATTTTTGTGTTTGGTAATTTGGGGTTTTCAGAGAGCCCAGGCTAGCCTCCAACTCACTATGTAGCCATGGCTAGCCTTGTTCAGTTATGGGCATAATCGTGTGCTTGCTTGTGTGTGTTTGGATGTGTGTGTGTGTGTGTGTGTGTGTGTGTGTGTGTGTGTGTGTGTGGTGTGTTCGCTTATGTGCGTAACGGTATGTTGATGTGTTTACATATGTACTGATGTGTGCACGTATTTGTGAGTGTGCTTATGCTTATGTGATTATGGGCTTCTGTGTATCTATGCACATTAGTGTTGTCGTATGCTTCTGATTGAGCACCAGTGTGAGGTCAATCTTTATCCTTACTACAAACACCAGAGAGTAACAGCCTTAAAGGGTAAAGGGATGGTTTTAGCTCATTATCTCAGGGGTTTGCGTTCATGGTTAGCTGGTCCCATTGCTGTGGGCCTAAGGTAAGTCTGGACATCAAGACTGAGTGGATATATTAAAGGACAAGTGGAAAGACAAGGACAGGAAGTGGCCTGAGGCAAAATAATACTTCCAGGCTTACCCCCAAGGACCTACTTCCTCCAACTGGTCCCACCTCTGGTGTTTTCACCATTTTTGAAAGTAGTGCCACCAGTTAGGGATCAAAGTACCAACGTGTGAATCTGTGGGGGACACTACAGGACAAGAGCACAAGAGTCTGTGTTCATGTTTGCTTCTGTGTGGGTGCTCATTTGTACTTACACATAAGCCTGTGTTTATATGCCAGTGTGTACTTGTATGTGTCCTCTGTGTGTGTGTGTGTGTGTGTGTGTGTGTACTTGCTCATGCTTCTTCAGAAATGGTAGTGTGTTTTCATACAGCCTTCCTTCTCCCACCTCAGCCCAACCTGAGACCCTCAGGCCTCCTGTGATTCCTCAGTGAAAATATACTCGTCATTAGTCAGGGTTTCTATTGCTGAGATGAAACGCCATGACCAAAGAGAAAGATGAGGAAGAAGGGGTTTGTTTGACTTCCACTTCCACATTGCTGTTCATTATCAAAGGAAGTCAGGTCAAGAACTCAAGCAGGGCAGGGCTCTGGAGGCTGTAGCTGATGCAGAGGCCATGGAGGGCAGCACGCCAAGCTGCTTGCTGGCTTGCTTCCCCTGGCTTGCCCAGCCTGTTTTTTATAGAACCCAGGACCACCTGCCCAAGGATGGCACTGTCCACAATGGGCTGGGCTCTCCTGTTGATCACTAACTGAGAGAACACCTTACAGCTGGATCTCATGGAGGCATTTCCTCAACTGAGGCTCCTCTGTCTCTGATGAATCTACCTTGTGAAGAGTTGACACAGAACCAGCCGGCACAGCTATCAAGCTGGCCATCCCCAGTGAGATGGCATGTGACAGTCTTGGGTGTTTCAAATGTAGGGGCCTCAAAGTCCTCATGTGCAGGAAATTAGCTAATTCTACAACTGGGCTACTTGAATTTTCCTAGATGCACCCCTAAACATGAAATGCAGCATCTCCACAGCTTAGTAAAACACAGTGGCCCTCAGTATCATTTGCACACTAACGCAGTGGTTCTACAACCATTCACACACTCTAATGCAATCACTAGGTTCTTGCCTTTTCTTCTTCCATTTTCTCTGAGTTTGCTCAAGATTTAGTATCAGTGTGGGAAGCACTGTGCTGAGTCCAAAGAGCAGGCAAAGACGGGGATGCCCCAGCCTGCCCTTGAGGAGCTTCTAGGGAGAGAATTTGGTGAGTGGAGAAGACAAGGAAGCCAGGCAGACAAGTTTACAAACAAAAACTCTTAAAGGATAGGGAGTGACCGATTGGAGCACACTGGCTTATCTGGACTTCCTCAAGAGGGTGAGGACATGTAGGGTCAGCCCAACGGACAGAACAAAGACAAGAGCTCCTATGAGCTTGGAAGGAAAGAGTCTTACTTGAAATAGAGTTGAAAGAACCAGTGTCTTCCTGTTTCTTTTTTATTGTCTAGGTTAGCATATAAAATAATAGACGTCATAAGGCATTTTCGTACTTACGTGTCCTTAGTCTTTGTTCTCCCAGAATCTGTTTTTTCTCACCAGAAACACCTGAAGTCAAATCATGGCTGCATCACTCACCAGCTGAGTATTTTAACCAAGTCCTTTAACCTGTGCGCCTTTAATTCAGCTCTAAATGAACCACCATGGCCCCAGGGTCACCAAGTGGCCGCAAGGACCAAATCAGCTAACACTGGTCAAGAGCCACATCCAGCACACAATGGCAGCAGTGAATATTAATTCATTAATTCCAGACATTTTCCTAAATTGTCTTGGCATTAACGCCACATTTCCCTTCTGACGTGCTGCCGGACAGTGAAAAGCAGACGTTGTCACAGAGCCAAACAGTGGTCAGCTTCCTTTCTCTATGCTCAACATCCCTCTCCCTGGGGTTGATGATATGGAATTTAAAAGAAAACTGAAATCAACATCCAGATCAGAAAAGGCATACACACACACACACACACACACACACACACTCCTCTTTGTGAAAAAGGTTGCCATGGAGATGAAACAGCGAAACAGCAAAGATAGAACCACTGAAATGGCTATAATTAATTTAAATATTAAAAACAATTAAAATTGTATTAAAGAAAGTTCATTTGAATAAAGCCTAAACCAGGGGAGCCGATCACATAAAGCGTGAACAAAATAAAAGTGTTACTTTGGGGGTTGAAACAGCCACTCTGGCTGTCTTCAAAGAAGAGAGATAAAGGACTGCACAATATTTAGGCACAATAAAATATGTAACCTAATTTATCTAATGTCCCTAAAAACAAGGCAGTTCTCCAACAATTCTCTCTCCTCTAGTGCCTTATGCCAGGCTGGGGAACACACCCCTTATCAGGTAAGTCCATCTGTTTTTTTGTTTTGTTTTGTTTTGTTTTGTTTTTTGTCAGTCACTGTGGCCACGAAATACTCACACACAAAGACGAAGGCACAGGGAAGGGATGAGTGTCAGGGACTGTCACAGCGTGGAACATCCACAGTCCTAAGTGTGACCCTTCATGTCATTTAAAGCAGTCAACAAACTCCATAAGAGAAGCTTCGGGAAGGGAAGCTCTGTGTTCCCAACACTGTAAGTCATGAAAACTCCCACAGCTATTAGGTAGCAGACAAAGCACACTAACTCAGACCTGGTCCTGAGCTAGTTCCAAGTCCAACCCTTACCTCCACACTACCCCAATGCTCATGGAAGAGACCAAAACAGTGCAACCCAAGTGACATGTTTGACGACCCACAATGCAGCAGGCCCTCGGCTACACATTGGGTTTGGCATTTGTATATATCCTCACCACTAACATCCATTTCATACACAAGCTCTTACTGGGCATAGCTTGCTGGATGGCACAGCCAGCTCCAAGGTCTACCTAACCATTTGTGTGTGTGTGTGTGCGCGCGTGCACGTGTGCGTTCATACTCATATGCATTATTTAAGGGTGTATACATACACATATGGATATGTAATCCATATATATATGGATGTAGAAGACAGACGTTGATGTCAAGTGCCTTTAATTGTTCTTTCTCATGTGTGGGGCCGTATGTATGTACATATATGAGTAGGGGCACACACAAATGACCTCAGAGACAACCTTAGACATAGGTCCTTGCCTTCTACCTTGGTTGAGACGAGGTCTCTCACTACTCACCATTGCAAATGCCAGACTAGCTGGCCTTTAAACTCTAAGTGCTCCCCCATCTCTGCTTTCCATTTCACTGTAGGAACACTGGAATTTTACATGTGCACTGCGGCCTTACACAAGTCCTGGGGATCCAAAATCAGATTCTCGAATTTATGTACCAAGCACTTTATGCCATAAACCATCTCCCCAGTCCTCCATGTTGTTTTGGACCCAGCATTCTTTGCTGAAGCTGAAGCATGTAGCTGAGCCCCACGGATACTGCAGTCACCGTTTTCCAAGCGCTGGGTTTACAGGAAGTACATCCAGCTTTATTTATGTGGGTTCAAGGGAACTGAACCCACTTCTCATGTTTGTATAACAAGCACTTTACTGAGTGAGCGACCATCCAGCCCCATCTAACTCTGTCACATGACCCTACGTGGGCTGCCTTCCCCCGAACTCCCAGATCACTGAGGTCTATCTACTGCTGGCGCATCCTGCCCTAGATGAGTACCATTTTGACAAGGAGGAGAAGGCGAAGGGAGGCTGACTGTTCCATTAAGGAAATTGAGGATAAAGCTTTGCAAAGGGAACTTGAACAGGGAGAGTCCGTTCTTGTTCATGAGACCCCATGAACATGGACATTCCCAGTCCAGGTTAACGGCCTTCAGCACTGGGACAAACACAAAGGCTTTTGGCATGGGGAGCCTAAAGTCCCAGAGCCTGGATAGAGTAACAAATCTACTTATCCAAGCAAAATCGTGTTGATTGTCATAACCAATGTCAGGGGTGGACTCAGTGGACAGAGTAGGTTCAGAAGGTCCACCTCAGGTCTGTCAGGTGACCGACAGACCATGGGAGCCAAAGTTGAAGTGGGAATCTATGCACTGGAGCGTTTATTATTTGGAGTGTTCTAGCCTATCCAGGGAGAGGCACATCCCAGGAACTTCTTCAGCACCCATCAGCATCATTACCAGCTTGGACACATAAGCAGCTATGTATCTGTGCCTCTCACCATGTGAAACGACTCCAATAAGGACTCAGAAAAATCTTTAACACATCTTGACTCTTGACCATAGCCATGAGGTGGACCTAGGAGACCCTCGAGATGATCCTGATTCTAACAGCAGAGGTTTCTAGGGACTTAAACAATAGCCTGGAGGAAGTAATCATGGGAAAATGGGATTAGGAAATTGACGAGAGTACAGGAGCGAACCAGGAAAACAAATGGTGGCATCTGCTCTCTCGGTACTCAAGGAGCTGAGCTTGGTTTTATTTCCTATGGGTAGAGTTTCTGTGGGCCACAGGGGGAAATGGCAGACCATAAGCTGCCAAGGAAGGGGCCATCTAACTCAAGGTTTAATTAGCCTACCCCCTGGATACATTCAATACAGATGGGCAGGTTCCAAAGATGGATTTATTGATCATATGAAAACTCAGGGTTTGAGGGAGGCCTCAGTGGCACAGCAGCACCCTGCCTGCAGTGTCATAAGTGAATGAGGGGATGATGATGCCCTCCCCCAACAAGGAAGATAAAAGATCTGGCTGAGCAATTTGCATCTCTAGAAATATTTACACCACTGTGTAGTTCATTAGCGCACACAAATATGATATGACAGCAGGTGCTGGGCACTCTTATTCCCAGAGTGGTAATCTGCTAGGTCTTAAGAGAAAGCGGACCACCCACCACAGAGCAGCCTGAGCTAGGGGACATTTAGACAGAAAAGGGAACAGGTTAGACCTCAAGAGGTAGAAGGTAAGCTGTTTTGTTTAGTAGGGTGTCTCTCATACACTCAGCAAATCATTTATAGTCATATTAGCATACCACGTTCTATTCCAAAGACCACGGAGGATCCAGTTCTGCCTCCCACATTGACAAACCACATTTATCTCCTCACTCAAAGATGGACAAAGGACCTGAATGACCCCTGAGGCTGTAGAAAGACCACCTTACTTGGTGCTAGAAGATTGCCTCAAGCTTGGCCTCTGTCATTCAACCAACTCAGTGACACTGGGGAAAATAGAAACTTTGAGTCCTTGAATTAGCTATGCTCTTCATCACTGTGACAAGAATGCCTGACCAAAGAGGCTTAAGGAAGGAGTGACTTGGTTTTTGTTTGCTTCTAGCTTGGGTGTATAGTCTATCATGACAGGGGAGGCATGGAGGCAGGAGGATGAGGTAACAGTGAATCTGTGGTCAGGAAGCTTGCTCCTTTCCCGCAGCCCATTGGATACTTCCACTCACACTCAGGATGTGTGATCCTACCTCAGTTTTGTCTCCTTGGAAATACCATCACAGACAGACCCAGAGGCCCCTGGGTGACTTCAAATCCCATCACGTTGACAATCGGTCTTCACAGTGTAACCATTTAAATAACTGAATGACACATAGCAAGATCTTAACTCCCGTTCCTGTGGGGTTAGTAGTATAATCATAGGAGGAGTATTTTGAGGGGTTTTTCTTCCCTCCAGGATCAAGTGTAGATTCTCTAGGAGAAGAAGAGATTCTAAATGTCCCGTCCCACATCATTCAGACCTGAGGGTCAGGTGATAAGGCAAAGGACACTGGGAAAAGGTGAGAAGTTGGGGCCAGGAGTTGGATTGGATGATGCAGATCCTTCCCAGGTTTATAAAGGTAGGATGTGTTCTCTGTTCTTAGGAGCATCTGGACCACAATAAATGGCCATGTTCACAACACAACCCAGCCTCCCAAATGATTCCAGCAGATTGCTTCACTCGATCCCTAAAAGAACCCCCGGGTTAGCTGTTGTTACTCCCCCCATATTAGGAAAGAATGAGGCTGAGTTAAACCATTTGCATAGATGGTAAACCAATAAGCAACAGATCAGAGTTTAGACTGGGGCTAACCCTCAGTCATCGCTACCCAACAGAGACGCAGCATGAACCACCACTGTGATTTCCCATCGTCTGACAGCCACATCGTTAAAAAGTAAGGAACAAGGACAATTGATTTAATCTCCCTGCTGAGTTTTTCAGTTACTTATTTTGCACTTGGGTGTGGGTGCACTTGTGCCATGGTGCACACATGGAGGTGAAAGGGCACCTTTTCAAGTGATGCATCTTGCCTTCTACTTGTTTGAGTCAGGGTCTCTCTCTGTTGCAGCAAACTCTAGTCTAACTGGCCGGCCAGCTTCTGGCCAGTTCTCCGGTCTCTGCCTCACATCTCATCACAGGGGTGCTAGGATTACAGACACGTGCCGCTGTAGCCAGCATTTTACACAAGTTCCAAAGATCAAACTCAGGTCATCACGCTTGTGTGGCCATCTTCCTCTGCTCTCCTAATGCCTTTTCATCTAACCCCACGTATCCAGAAACACTGTCATTTAGTATATCATTTAAAAAAGGATATTTTCATTGCCTTTGCATAAAGTATTTGAAAGTCCACTTGTGCTTTATTTCTCTCCTTCTATTGTGATTTTTAACTCTGACTAATTACTAGGCACATTTCAAGCATTCAATAGCCACGTAGGACACCACATTGGATACATCTAGACCAGGATCCTGTTGGTAGATCCTTATACCTTACGTTTTGCATGGGTTTACTTTTTTCTTTTTCCCTTCTTCTTTCTTTCAAACCCATTATAAATGTAAAATCTTTCCTTAGCTTACAAGTTGTGCAGAAACGGGCCAAGAACTAGCTTTGTCCCATCTGCTAATTCCTGCTGTACAGTCTAAGCTCACAGAGGGCAGAGGACAGATGTAATTTATACACCACTGTGACATCCCCCAGCACCTAAACCATAGCAGGCACTGACTCAATATTTGTGGGATTCAGTTTAACTGAAGGAGGTCAAACAGGATTTATTACTTCCACTTGAGAAGTGGCAGAAATGAAATCGTGAAGTGATTCGTACAAAGCACACAGCTAAATACAAGCCCCAAGCTGGGTTACCGCCGCCCGCTGCTCCGCCCACATCACCTGCTGCTTTTAATACCTTCCAACACCCTGCCTCACAGTGGCATTGGCCATCATAACGACCCCCCCCCCATGTCTCTGTCTCTTTGCCTCTGGGTTTGATCTTGGCCCCACGGCAGCTTGGACGAAAATAGGAGTCAGTGATTCTACATGGTAGGAGTGAGTCCCAGCTGCATTCCCAGCAGGAATGCTGAACTGAACAGAGAGACTATGGCTTGTCCTCTCTCTCCAGGCCAGGGTCTCTCCAGAAATGAGTGTTCTTGAAAGTTTAGAGAAAAATGCATTTCCATTCTCCTTTTTGAGCTAAAAGCATCCTCCTCCTTCCCAGGGAAGCTAGCGAACCAGTTATAATTACACCCCATACACTGGGGAGCGTGAAAGTGACATTTAGGAACACTTAAGCCTGGGATGTGTGGTGGCTGCAGTCGGCATCACATAATTGCCGCAGCATCGATCCCAACAATTAGCACGGGGAAGTAGAGATAGGATGGAAGGTCTCCAAGTAAATGCCATGAACTCAGAGTAAAATGGAGCCTAAAATCTCTCTCGGAGACAGCGTCCCCTCCTCCAAACGTTAAGACTTTTTCCTTATTATTGCCCTCAAGGTTTTTACTAGACTCTCTCAGGGGTACAAAGGGCCTAGAAGCAGAGCCACAGGTACAGAGAGAAAATGCTGTAAGTTCCCTGATGGGCTGTCTATTCCCTCTAGCCCAGGAGGTTAGGAAGTGTAGGCTATGGTAAGGGAATTGCGCTGGATCACAAGAGGCACAATGGAGTGGGTACGGCTGGGAGGGTTAGGACCATGGCTGCTGCATGCACTGTAGTCCTCAGAGAGCGGCGTGGTGACAGAGAGCAGCGTGGTGACAGAGAGCAGCGTGGTGACAGAGAGCATGGCCACTCTCTACTTTGGATAGAAATGGGAAAAGGGAGAGAATGCAATGACTGAATGAGGATGAGCAGGCACATCCTGTCACTCTGGAGCCCCAGACAGAGCTCCTATACAGCTAGGGAACATGTACTTGCCCACTAGTGTTGCTATAGCAACACTCCACAGGCTAGATGGTTTAAACAACATTGACTTTCCCACAGTTGCAGAGTCTAGAAGTCAAAGATGATCAAAGTAATTGCAAACTTGGTCTCAGCTCTCTCCTCAGCTTGCAAGTCATAACCTTCTTATTGTGACATCATATTGTGTGTATCTGTGTGTCTTTGTCTCTGTCTCTGTCTCTGTCTCTCTCTGTGTCTCTGTGTGTCTTTGTGTGTGTGTTTCTGCATATGTGTGTCTGTGTGTCTGTGTTTGTGTGTCTATGTGTGTCTGTGTCTGTGTGTCTGCATGTGCCTGTGTGTGTGTGTGTGTGTGTGTTCGTGCACACATGCATCCCTGATGCCTCTTTGCCTCCAAATCTCTTCTTATACAGACATCATCCAGATTGCATTAGGATACCTCAAGTCCCTCATCTTAATTATTTCTTTAAAAGACCATTCTCCAAATACAGTCACATTTTGATGTGCTGAGAGTTAGGAACTTGAGATCGAGGTGACATGATTCAGTCTGTAATGGAACAGAAACCCTTGACCATTAGAGAACCTCTGCCCCTGAGGAAAGGATAGACCACTGAGATTGTCTTACCATCAAAATCCATGAGCACAATACCACATATATTAGAGTTCTGTCCATTCTTCTAGAGTGACTATGTCATTGGCTTACAGAGTGAGGACTGAGTCGTCTAAAGGGGCCATCTGCACCCTGGAACAGAGAGTCCAATAGCTACTCTATCCACAAAGCTGCATCATCCCTCAACAGCCCCAATCTGGTGCTGAAAGCCTGCGGGATTGCTAGGGAGCTGCTGGTCTTCGCTCCATGCTGGAAGGCTGAGGAAGCTCCGTTCTGATGTCAGTGACAACTAGCAGCAGCAGCAGCAAGACAGTAACAGGTCCCTCATAAGCAGGAAGCGAAGGCAGGCAAACAGCACTGTTGTTTCTTCAGACATTTTTACATCTTGACTGCCAGTGGAAGGTACCATCCACTCCAGGGGAGAGTGGGAGAGTGCTCTTCCCTCCAGAAATCCTTCCTGAAAATTCTCTCATTTTTTTTAAAACAGTCAGCATATCCTGCTTGTCAGGTCTGTATTATATATAACATGAAGAGTTCAGCGCTGGGGAGGACCACTAATGTCTCTTCTCCCCTAGCAGCCTGCGTGGTTCCTTTTCCTGGTCAGATGGAGATTCATTTCTGGGTCCTACTTTTAAAGTAAATGAAAGAATGGAGTAGACAAATTTGTGTGGTGAGGTGCACGAAACAAACAAAAGAGAAGGTAGCCAACATCATTGGGCACCAGGGAGATACAAATTCAAACCACAGCGAGATACTGCTTCACAGCTAGCATAGTGGCTAAAATGATTTCAAGTTGGTTCCTGCGAGTGCCAGCAAGACTGCAGAGCAACTGGCTGGTGTACATGTGTCTGATTCAAAAGGCACGACTGCCTAGGGAAACAGTTCGGTAGTTTCTCTTTAGGAGAAACGCGCCCTTATCAAGTAACTCGCTTCTGCACTCCCAGGCATCTATGCAAATGAAATGGAACTTGGAACTTACACTTAAAAAAACCCTGCGTGTGGATGTGTCTGTCCTATGCAGGCACTGGGTAAAACACCCTAGCTGTGTCTCAAGACCACCTTAAGCCCACAAGATAGCCCACAAGATTCAATTCTGACATTTCTTCCACGGGACTTGTGCTCCAGAAAGGGGTGTGTGGTGAGAATCACTTATTCCCAGCACCTTGACCAGCCGTAGTCACCACAAATCTCTGCCAACGGACACCTCATTGATGGAGGCTTAGGGCAGCATACTCCACGGGAATGAACGTAAACGTTTAAGGGGAAGTTTGACAGGATGTCACTTAGCCAAGCAGAAGTAGTAGTCCTTGTGCCTCTGACCTCCCCAGCCCTTTGACCAGGTCCCCATCGCCTGCCAGCCTCGAAGCTCTTTTCTGAAACTATTCACAGGTAAGATATGGGAATGGTTAACAGAGAACTCTCTGCCTTTGATGTCACCTACAGACACCAGAACTCAGTATGAGCAGCAAGTTGCGTACACATGTTATTCCTGCCATGTGTTGTTACAGTCTTCCATACAAACAGTGTTGGTATTTCCTCCTCCTCTTTGATTTGTTTGGATGTGGTTTTTTCTCTTTCTTTTTATATCCTCCCTTCCTTTCTTTCATTCTTTTTTTTCTCTCTACTACTTTTGAGTCAGAGTCTTACTATGTAGCCCAGGCTGGCCTGGTACTCATGACCCTCTGTATCAGTTTCTCAAATGCTAGGATTACAGGTCGATACTGACACACCCAGTTCTTCCCTCTGGAAATTTCTCTGTTAGCGTCCACCATATTCCTACCTTTCTGGTGTTTCACAATCTCTTCTGTGCCTTAATGAACGTCAGCATTAAATACACATTAGCATTAAAACAGGACCAGGATGTGAATGTCATCGCTTCCTTTGGCCTTCAGGTGTCTCCTCTAAAATCTATGAATTGAGATTAGGGATACATCTCAATGGTATGTAGTATTTGCAAGGCCTTGGGAGACACACAGAGGGGAGGGTGGAGGATAAGAGAAGGGAGAAGATAGGAGAGGACAGGAGAGGAAACCCAGACATGGAGGAGTACACTTGTAACCCAGTTCTGGGGAAGCAGAGACATGTATATCCCTGGGGCTCACTGACTAGCTAGCCTAGTCTACTCATCAAGCTCCAGGACAAGGAGAAAGATCGTTTTACAATAAAACAAGGAGGGCAGCACTTAAAGAACAACACCCAAGATTGGTCTCTATCGTCCACGTGCGTAAGTGCACACACATATGTGTGTGTACCTTGTATACATTCATATAATCATACATGCATGGGCACACATACACACACACACCGAGAGAGAGAGAGAGAGAGAGAGAGAGAGAGAGAGAGAGAGAGAGAAGAAGAAGAAGAAGAAGAGGAGGAGGAGGAGGAGGAGGAGGAAGAGGGAAGAGGAAGAGGAAGAAGAAGAAGAAGAAGAAGAAGAAGAAGAAGAAGAAGAAGAAGAAGAAGAAGAAGAAGAAGAAGAAGAAGAAGAAGAAGAAGAAGAAGAAGGAAAGAGACTAAGCCTATACAATGATTTCTACCTCATTGGATTGTCACTGAAATTGAAAGAGACTATGCACACAGAGGGAAAATTCTGCATAATCCTTGGAATAGATCAGAGCTGCAAATGTAGCTCCTGGCAGTATAAAATGTTTCCAGTAGTAATTCTCAACAATAAGGACGTGGCTAATAAGTTAAGCTATATATGCCATGATTTATTTATAGAATGCTGTATAATACAACCATTAAAATAATGCTCTGAAGAATATTTAATGGCACAGAAAAATGATCACAATATAATTTTAAGAGAAAAAATGGGGCTATAAAACTCGGGTCTTAATTCTGTTCTTAAAAGAGTGGAGTGTGTGTGTGTGTGTGTGTGTGTGTGTGTGTGTGTGTGTGTGTGTGTGTGTTGTGTGCAAGCATCTAGAAAAAGAACTAAGGGGAAATGCAGTGAAATGTTGATTGACAACCCTTCCTTCTATGTTTCTCTTTTTCATTCTTCAGCATTTACAAGCATTCTCTCATACCCCTGCATTGTTATCATAACAATATATGAGTTTTTAAAAATTCAGACACCAACTGGCTTGTCCAACAAAGTGTTTTTGGTCTGGTTGATTGGTTTTCATTTCATTTGGTTTGGTTTGGTTTGGTTTTAGTGCACAGTGTGAGTTGAGCAGTATTTCCGACTCTGGGTATGCTGTGTTGAGAAAGGTAACAAGCACAATGCCCTCTAGCCTGGCATTCAACTTCTCTCATCTTTACTGCACGGCTTTCCTCCGCTATACCTTTAATTCATACACTCCCCATGGAGCAGGCCCGTGTAGTCCCCTTCTCTGAGGCCCTATCACATTATACCACTTATGGTTGGTGAAATTCGATAATGGATCTCATCTTAACAACCTGATGTCATTTGACAGTGTCCAGTTTCCTAAAACTGTTTGACATAGGCAGAGAGCAGAGGAGAGATCCCTTCGAGTGCTGGTTTCTTCCTGTGTTGTCTCCTTCCTCCACTGATGGGCAAGTGATGGGGTTAACTATCCATTCAAGCCCACAACCTGTGGTGATGTTAGGCTTCGGACATCAAATGCTTTCACCCATACAACAAAATACAAAATACAGGTTTTGAAGGCTTAGTCTCCAGCTGATGGCACTTTTGAGAGAGCGACTGGACCACAACGACCCTTGCCTTTGTCAATGGATCAATCCATTACTGGAGTACAATGGAACCACTGGGAAACCTGGGAAATGAGTCTGTTGGAGGCATGTCACTGGCAGCATGTCTGAGAGGTTTCCTACCTCTCTGTCCAGATCCTCCCTTCTTTACCAATCCCTCTCCCTCTCCCTCTCTCTGCTTTTCTGCCTGCTTGAGAAGTAACCAGCTCTTTCCTTCCCCAGCCACAAGCCGGAAAGCAATGGAAGCAAATCACTACAGTGTGGAACTGTGAACCAAAACAAACACCCTTCTAAATGGTGTACCTCAGCTATCTGTCGCAAGAAGCCGGCTAGGATACCTGGGATGTCCTGACAGCAGAGGCTCCAGGAAGAAGAAATTTTCTTTCCTCAGACTCTACAAAATCTACAGCTAATCTGAGTTTTCCCACATTAGGCATCGTGTGGAGACAGCAGATGTTCCCCATGGTTTCTGTTCCTCACATTCCTCAGGCAAAAGGCAAAGCCTATGGTTCTTTCCTATAATAATATTTTAATGCATAAACAAATACATAGGATTATAAGGAAGACTACTTACACTGAAGTGTAACTCTTGAAATATTATGTCTCAAACATATGTATTATACCCGGAATAGATTTGCTCCTTTGAACCACATTTAAAAAAAAAAAAGATATAACACTACCCTAGAAGAACAAGCAATTAAGTTTTATTTTTAAGAGACATAAGGGCTGTTTTGCCCAGCTTGAATATGAACGAGAAACGGTGGGAGGTAATGCATTTGCCACTTTGTACAATCCAATTGATTTTGACTTTGTGTGTGTCCGAACAATTCAGTCTTTAAAGATACATTACTGCAAACAGAATTAAAGCTTTCATGATATTTACAAATTAAAGAGACATTTCTCTCACGGAACACCAAAATTCCCCCTAAACTTTTCAGTTAAACTCTAGTCACATACATTTATCAATCTATCTATCTATCTATCTATCTATCTATCTATCTATCTATCTATCTATCTATCTATCATTACTGTATGTGTGCATGCATGATTCAGGGGCAGGGGTGAGACATGTTCATGTAAGGGTCAGAGGACAGCCTGGTAGCGTTGGAGCTCCTCTTCCACCTCTAGGTTGATTCCAGGGTTAAACTCTCGACCCCAGGCTTGTGAGGCAAGTACCTGCTGAGCCATCTCACCTACCAATCAATAAGCTTGTGTTTGGCAAGGTCCACACCTTTAAGAGTTTGTATCAATATGAAAATGAGAGTCTGTGGTTCAGGTTCAGTGCTTTCGGGAGACAAATGCTTTTTGAAAGCGTTTTAGTTTTTCGGGTATTCGCGGGTCTTTATGTTTATACGATTTGACAGAATCTTGTACATCAGCTCTGCGAGTGAGCTCCTCTCCTAGCATTTGCAAGTTTCCAAGGATATAAGTCTCAACCTTCTTCGCATGCCAGCAGCTTAGCCAGGGAATCTAGAAATGTTTTCAGGAACGTCCCTGATGGCTCCATCAGAGCCTGGAATCAAGAGTCATCATCTCACATAAATAATTTAAAATATCTGGTTGTCAGCCAACCATTAGACACGCTTCTACCATTCAATGTGACCCAGCACCATGCTTTCTTCTTATTCTTTAGTAGAAAAACCTAAAAGTAAAAACTTCCCTCTTAAAGACAACAAGCTGCTTCTCTACGGGAATTCTTCACAACTGTAAAGGGATCCTATCTCCAGGTTCTGGTCACAGCTCTCACTGCCTTCTGGAAGTCTGGCTACAGAGGATCTCTGGGCATCAGGAACACACATGGTACACAAGCATACATGCAGGAAAACCACACATACACAGAATAGGAGGGAAGAAGTCGAGGATGCTCCCTGCAACTTAACTGCCGCTCTGTGAAGCACCCCACTTTCTGCTATTGTTTAAACACTATTGTTCAGCTCCACTCTTTGAGAAAGCCAGTGACATTTTGAACAAAACTTTCTCTTGGGATTCTTTAGATGAAGCAATAAGACTGAACTGTTCATTCAAGATGATCCCCAATAATCCATTCTAGGGCATTCCCCAACAAGACCCCAACTTGTCCACATCTCCTACAGGTCCCATCATCTCCCAACAGGCTGGGGACCAACTTGGTAAAACACAAGAGCCTTTTGTGGACAGTTAACCAAACCATAAAATTCTCCAAGCACACCAGCCATTGTTCATAAAGTGCCTCCTTTGCTGGGAAATCACTTCCAGTTTTAACTCTTGATCCAGCTGACAAAGCCACTCACAAATTCTGGTGTATGTTGCTTGTGGTCAAATTCCCTTAGTGGTATGGGCCCCTTTTTGTCTAGCATCTGGTAGCAAGGCCAGAGTTTCTTCCCAAAAGGTTTTCATGAAATTGTTGAAATGACATAGCTTTTCCTTCATACACACATGCATATATAACATGTCCTTTAATTTGGATGCATTTTTTTTTCAAACACGCAGAAGACACACGGTCTCTTTGTCTTCTTGCTTTCAAAATTGTGTTCTCAAGATTTTTCCATGAAAGAAAGAAAAAGTCATCTTGACCTTTTCTTTTTCTCTTTGGCCCCATCATTTCATTAGTGTAAATAAAACTCGACACATTTTCCACTAGACCTTCCTTTTCTTTGCCCATGCAAGATAAATTGAGTCTGTAAAAAATAAATAATAGGGTTAAGACAAAATATTTTATTCCACTGACATTCTTTGGAGTCTAATACTTTGTTTGTAGTTCATAAGGTAATTTGTTTGATAAATTTACATAGGAGGGAGTAATTTATATGTTCAGTAAAGTGTAAAATATTCATTAAATTCTGTAACAAGTAAGTAAAGTAGGACAGATTTTACAAGTCAGGAGTTCAGCATTATTGGTAGCGTTTAGCATTAGTAGATGGAAGATCACAGCATTTATAAAAGGGACCTGTCTTCCCTGGAATTCAGCTCCTGTGGCAAGTGCCTGACTTTCTAGAAATCGTGGCTGTCATTTCTGATATTGTCAGTGTCTCTCACAAAGGTGTTTTGTCAACCTGTAGTATTTTCACCAAATGATAGCATAGGAACATCGATATCATACTGCGTCTGTAAGACGATACTACATAACCCGGATGCTCTGTGGATAAAGAGCAAAGAGGGGAAAGCGAAGCAGAGAGAGGACTGTCTCTACTTCCCTCAGGGCTTCTCACACTGCGGGAGGCCCAGGTCACTGTGCTCCCTGTCAGCAGCCACCATCCACGGTGCTTTACCTGTCACAGCCCAGCAGACAGAAATATCACAGAGGGACCAACCCCCGTGAGGCCGCACTGCCTACCAAGAGTTAGAGATCCATGTGAGAATAAATCTGATTTGTAAAACTTTAGGTCACTTTGAAAATTACTCCACCCATCCCACATGTTGAACTACAAACAACTTCAGGGAAGAAACGTTGAAAGATCTGGGTTCCCTACTCTCTGACTGCCCCACTGGTGCACATAGCGGCCAGGTAAGGGCCAGTCAGCCACGGTGCAGGAGAGTCTGGGCTGGAGTGATCTCCAGCTGCGTCCCCGACAGTCTCTTAGCTGCTGCAATGTCAAACTACCGGGTGGGTGTAAATAACATTCCAGATTATCCACACTGACTGTAATGTGATATGAAAATATTTATGCTGTTAGCTGACGCCAAGTTCGCAGGTCATGCTAATCCCACTGGTTGTTTCTAGACTTGTAAATTGAAGGAAACGCCATCTTTCACAGAGAGGTTGGGGGAGAAAACAAAGCTGGAAGGGCTGGAGAGATGGCTCAGTGGTTAAGAGCACAAATTATCCCTGTAGAGGACCTGGGTTTGGTTCCCAACACCCACATCAAGAATCTCATAAGCACCTATAACTCCAGTTCCAAGGAATCAGATGCTTGACCCCAGGAGCACCTGAGTTCACATGCATGATACCTACACAAATACCAAAGACATGAAAGAAAAGATAACTTTAAAAAAAAAGCTCTCTCTACCTCCTACTCGTGGATCAAGATGTAAGCCCTTAGTTACTGCTCCTCCTATCTGCATGCTGCCATGTTCCCAGCCATGATGGTCATGGACTGCCATAGTCACAGTTCTATTGCTGAGAAGAGACATCATGACCATGGCAATTCATATACAAGAAAGCATTTAAGTGTGGACTTCCTTACCGTTTCAGAGGGTTAGTCCATTATCATCATGGTAGGGGGCATGGTGGTGTGGCAGCACAGATGGTGCTGGAGAAGTTGCTGATAGACTTACATCCTGATCTGAAGGAGAGAGCGAGGGAGAGGGAGAAGGAGAGGGCAAGGGTGAGGGCGAGGGAGAGCTAGAATGGACCTGGAATGGACTTTTGAAACCTCAAAGTCAACCTACAGTGACACACTTCCTCCAACTAGGCCACACCTCCTAATACTTCTAATCCTTTCAAAGAGTTCCACTCCCTAGTGACTTAGCATCCAAATATATGAGCTTATAGGGAACATTCTAATTCAAACTACCACATGGACTCACCCTCTGAAACTGTAAGCCCCAAATTAAATGCATCCTTTTATTGAGGGAGTGGGAGACAGAGAGAGAGAGAGAGAGAGAGAGAGAGAGAGAGAGAGAGAGAGAGAGAGAAATTTCCCTCCAAACTTTCATGGGATCTCTGGCCCATTGGAATGGAGATCCAGGGACCCCAGTTAAGAGCCACTGTGCTGTATGTGTCTTCATGGTTTGTGAAATCAGTTCATGTTTCAGATAGGAGAAAGAGGAGAATGGACAAGCTTCTACAATGCTAAATTTAACTTAGAATTTTTTTTCTTCTGTGCTTTTAAAATGTTATTTTGGAGAAATGGTATATAGGAGCAGGTAGTTTTTAAAATAACTTTGCTAGAAAAAAATGAGAACTCAACAACCCTGTCAGTAACACACACACACACACACACACACACACACTCTTTCCCATGTGGGCACTGTGGGTAGAACTCAGGCTTCACACATGCTAAGAAAACATTCTACCATGGAGCTGTGTGCAGCTCAGGTCTAAAACACTAGTACTTGATTAATATTCATTGTCCCTGGACACCATGACAAACACACCAAGATACACTGTCTACTCTCTACAACAAGACATAATGAGTGTGTCCTCACTCTTCTGGGAAAGGGGTCCCTCCCTGGAGCAGAGTAAAGTCCTGGGAGATCTAAGCCATTTGAGACAACTATTCTTTTGTCAGAGATTGGTGTATAAGGTGAGGATTTAATCTACCCAGTTGAACCTGCAAAGGATGGGGTGGTATCTGATGTCTGTAAATGCTGAGGTCACCTGCTACCACGGGGGAAGCTGACTCCCAGATAAGGATAACAGAGTAAAGACTGAAAGATCCTGTGGGACAACACAGAGCCATGCCACCACCAGACTTCTTGCCATGTGAGATTATAGTCTATTGCTTATGTCCATTATCCTTTTGGTTGACACTTAATAATTAGATTATTTAAAATGTACAATGTCATGTGTCAATTCTTGTACACTGTGTGAAATTATCACATTAAGTTAATTAGCATATCCATTACTTCAAACATTTATTTTTTTCTGATGAAATATTAGAACCTTCTAGCTAATGTCAAGTATCCAGTGTGTTATTAACTGTGTTTGCCCTACTGTGCTATAGAAAGCAAAAACTTACTCTTCCTCCTATCTAATTATAGTTAGAACCAATTCTTCTACCCTCAATAATCTGTGACAATTTCCATTTTACTCTCAACTTCTATGAGATAAATCCCTATGTATTCTGCATGTGCTATGAGACGGTGTGATTTTTGTCTCCCTGTACCTGCCTTATCTTTACTTTGATGTTGTCGAGGTCTGTCCATGTCACCGATGATAGGATTTCAAGCTTCTTAATGCCTAAATAATATTCTGCTGCATGTGTGTACCATATTTTCTCCATCCACTCATCAGATAATGGACACTTAGGTTAATTTCCTATCTTGGCTATTGTGGGTACTGCTGCAGTGAACAGAAGAGTGAAGGTGTCTGCACTGTGTTGATTTCATTACCTTTGGTATATACCCAAAAGCAAGAATCCTGAATCATATGGTATGGTGCTTTGAAGAGAATGACCCCCATAGAATCCTATGTTTGAATAGTTGGTCTTCAATTGGTGGAACTATTTGGGAAGGATTAGGAGGTGTGGCCTTGTTGGAGAAGGTGTGTCACTAGGAGTGGACTTTGAGGTTTCAAGACCCCATTCCCAGTGTCCACTAAATGCATCCTACTTCTGAGTCAAGATGTGAGCTCTCAGCTGTTCCTGCCACCATGCATTTTCTCTGCCATCATGGATTCTAATCCTCTGAAACCATAAGCCCAAGTAAATGCCTTCCTTTGTAAGTTCCTTGGTCATGATGTTTGTCAAAACTATAGGAAAGCAACTAATTCTGGTTTTGTTTGGAAAACCTCTGCAGTTTTCAGGGAGTCCTTTAACATGCAGGTGATGTCATCCTACATGACACAGCTGGGTACCTTGGGAAACATTAAGAATGGGCCTTGACTTTGCAAATGCATTTCTGCATCACATCCTTAATGTGTTAGACCACCTCAGTATACACAGATCACCTCTCCTGTAACCCCAGCGCAACCCACACACCCCACCATGCCTTGCTTATACCCTCCTGACTATGTCATTAATCCTTCCTGCTGTTGTGCCTATGCTGCTGAGTCCAGCTCAGGAACTGCCAGTTCTTGTCTGGTCTAACTCATCAAGCTCCCCAACTTCTACCAGGGACTTTTCTAAACAGAAGACAGAGGAAATTTGTGTGAAAAAGATAAGTTCATGTTACTTTCCTCTTTAAACCCTTGCCTTGGTTTTCTATTGCATGTAAAATATGGAGCAGACTGCTTAAGTTATCCACAAAGATATGTGAAAGGTGGTCCTACATGTATCCCTCAGGTCCCACCAGGCTACCGTCCCCCACTTTGACCCATCCTCATGTCCAGTTAGAGCATTCAGATCTTAGATCTCAGTTTAGCTGTCACCTCCTGGGGGAATCTCTCATGACCACACCATCCACCTGGCTTCTAGTACATGCTCTCGCACCACTCCACAGCCTTCCCTGTTAGATGTGCATCCTGTAATAGAGTGCAGATATTCAAAACATACTCATGAAAGGTATAGATAAATGTTCAGAGATAAGCAGATGCATCCCGTGAGGAGCTTGTCCCCATAGATCTGGCTAAAGCAATAGTGCCTAGAATCCCCATTTATCAGCTCCATGCCAGTCCACAGATGGCAGCTTCCACTTGACGCTCCATCTCCCAGAGAGCTGAAGTAGAAGGAGCTACTTGGCTTCTACTCTGGTTCCAACGGAGGCCTAAAGCAACCCCCACCTTCTCTCCAAATCATTGAAGAAGAAAATATTGCATGGTGCATGCTACACATAGAATTGTGTGCCCTTCCCCCAAAGTTCTTATGTTGAAGTCCTTTTCCCCTACTCCCTGTAGAGGTAGTAAGAGGTGACGACTTTGAAAAGCCATTAGGTATAGATGTAATGAGAGTATTTGAGGTAAGTAAAGTTCCCATGATGTGATTACTGTTCTCCTAAAGAGAAAAAAATCTAGGGTGCTCCCCTCATATACGAACATATGGAGGGAGAGAAGAAGAGGGGGGAGAAGAGAGAGAATTAAGCTGTTGTGTGTATTTCTTTATTTATTCATTCATTCATTCATTCATTTAAGAGGGGTGCACATGCCATGGAGCAAATAGAGTCCAGTGTATGAGAATCGGTTCTCCCCAACCATATGAATCCCAGGGATTGAATTCAGCTCTTCAGTCTTGGCAGCAAGCACCTTTACCCACTGAGCCATCTTGCAGTCTGAGAGAGAGAGAGAGAGAGAGAGAGAGAGAGAGAGAGAGAGAGAGAGAGAGAGAGAGATTTGAGGATACAGCGAGAAGACAGAGTCATCGTATTCTGTTTACCACTTAATCCTGGACCTATCGGCCTTCACAACTGTGGGAAAAAAAATGAATGTTTGTTGATGAAACACCAGGCTATAGTCTCCTGACATAGCAGCATGGATTCGTTACTTTTCTGTTGCTGTAATAAAGGGCACAGACTAAAGGCAACTTACAGGAGAGTTTACTTTGGTTCATGATTCAAAGGGCTTCCCACAATGTCAGAAAGGCATGGGGGCAGAAGGAGGAAGCCAAAAGATGGCATGTCAACTATACACGGGAAACAGAGAGACCAACTAAAGGTGGGAACAAGGCTGTAAACTCTCAAAGCCCATCCCCAGTGACATTCTTCTTCCAGCAAGGCTCCTGACCTAGAAGTTCCATAACATCCTCCAAAGAGGGCCAGCAACTGGGGACAAGCATTTAAATACATGAGCCCATAAGGGACATTTCTCATTCATGCAATCACACATCGTAAGCGAAGACAGTGCATAAGCAGTGTGAGCTGCAGAAACAAAAACATGTTCTACCGTTACTCTTGCTGGCTATGGATCATTCTAGTGCTTCACTTGCTAGCTACCTAGAGTACAGCTCTCTGGCCCAGGCCTCATCTATTAAATGGGACAACAAGACCATGAACGACACAGTTGCTGGGAAGATTTAACGAGACACATAGCAAAATTCCTTAGCAGAAAGCCTAACGCACGGTGTAAACCTTCAGCCTTGAGTGTTTTTATTCCCATTTGGACTCCTGTGGCAGAGCTGAAACCAACCTTTCAGATGAGGGAGTGAGCCATCTTTCAGAGGTCATGAAGCAAATCTGAGGCTCTATTGGCAGAATGAGCAGAGAGGCCAGGCAGCACCCAGGCGGTGCTGTTTTCCATCACATCCTACACCCACTCTGATTCTCTGGGGCCCAGCAGCTCTGGGCCCTTCTAGTCTCAGAAGACATAGCACCAGACATGTTCCCCCTCTGGGATAATGATGAGTTGAGCTATTTGTAGTAAATGCAGAAAAAAAAAGGCTTCTAATTTTCACAAGAACATCCATTGCCCCAGGAACAGGAGTGTATTCCAGTATTCCAGAGGGAAGTCCTAATGCTGCAGCATTCAGGAGCTTTCAGCAGCAGTTTCTATGAAGGATAACCCTCAAATGTGCACTGGGTTGTGGGGTACGTGTGTGTGTGTGTGTGTGTGTGTGTGTGTGTGTGTGTGTGTGTGTGTGTATCCTGATACAGACCAATGACCTTTCACATGCTAGGAAAGCCCTCTGCCACTGAGCCACACCCCCAGCCTCAGTGGGATTTCTTTCAACACCAGGGTAACTTCCTTCCTGTTCTGGGAATCCAGACTGGTGAGTTTCATGACATCCTCATGAGGTTGATAATCACAAGAATGCAATTCATAAACAGCTTCACGGTGTGCATGTATCTGAAAAACAGGAATAGCAATGTCTTCGTGGTGCCGGCCTGATATTTCGCTGAGAGCTTCTACTTAACCACAACCAAGAGGAAGAGAGGGAGAAAGTGTAAGGGGTGTGCACAGCAACGGGGCAACTCAATCAATCACTTCTAAAGGGCACGCTTCCCCCGGAGAACAGGTTTAAGGAAATAAGCGCGCAGACTTAATGGAAAATTTTCAGAGTCTATTGATTGAAGTCTGTTGCATTTTCTTCCTATTTGAGAACACATCATTTTTGCATTAGGCAATTGGTTTATGACTTGGGTAAATAGAAAACACAAAAACTTTTCGGAGATGGGGGAGTTTAGCAGAGATGCCTCATTCCACCCTCTGTAGTGCTCAGATCTCCCTCCCTGTGGTCTTTCTGATGAGCTTCCTCCAAACTCTTGCAGAAGAAAGCCCCCTCTCTGCCCAACTGCTGATAACAGTAATCATGGTGACAAGTAGCTGCTCCCACAATGCATCACTCTCCTTTGTCTCCTTCCTCTGCAGAAGCCACCCCTCCATCTGCCTGGAGACCCCTTCCCTGGTCTCCTTACCCACCCCTGTCCACCACCATCAGCCTTGGAGGCAGTCTCCAATACTGTCTCCCACAGGAAGTCATGACTGTGCCCCTGTCTGTAGTAAGAGCTTCCCTAGTGGGTTCCAGCGGTGCCTTGTTCCAACCCCTGTGGTGACAATGATCATACTGTTACACTACTACCCCTTCCAAACACATTTCGTGCATTTTTTTGTGTTTTTATAAGGGTAAGTCACCACCCTGTTGTGATAATGACCACTCTGTCCCTATTGCTCCATTTTGAAACATTTTTTTCATATTTGAACATTTCTAAAATCAGAATGTTTTGAAAATAATGTGTACATTGAGTGTGTATGTGATTTTTTTTCTTCTAAAAAAAAGGGTGTTATTATGTTGAGAGCATACCTTAAAATCAAATAACTATGTTTCAGGTGTCTTGCCTACAAACTCCCAGGGAGCAGGAACTGTATTTTAGTCGCCTATGCATCTCCATCCCTCAGAAGAGCACTGCCATGTCAGGTAGTCACTGACAGGAGGAGGTGAGAAATGAGAACGGCTTAGTCCTCTCTCTGCTGCTGTAACAGGTGATTACCCAGAGCACTGAATTACCTCAGAGCTCTGAAGCTGGGGAAGCTAATTAGGGTCAAGGTGCAGCCAGATGCAGTGTCTGATCAAACCATTGTCCTTTTCTGTGATAGGTCATCGTAGGTTGTGTCCATGGCAGAAGGTAGTAGAGCATGAGCGAGCATGCTCTCCTACGCCCCTTTTTACAGGAGCATGAGTCCATTCTTTACGGCAAAGCCTTCATGACCTAGACATCTCTCTCCAATGAGGTCCTAGGCCCAAAAGTTGGTTTAAGAATGTTTCCAGTGAGCAAAGAAGTACAGGCCGACAGGAACCGGATGTAGATCTCTCCTGAGAGACACACCCAGAATACAGCAAATACAGAGGCGAGTGCCAGCAGCAAACCACTAAACTGAGAACAGGACCCCCATTTCAGGAATCAGAGAAAGAACTGGAAGAGCTTGAAGGGGCTCGAGACCCCATATGAACAACAATGCCAACCAACCAGAGCTTCCAGGGACTAAGCCACTACCCAAAGACTATACATGGACTGACCCTGGGCTCCAACCACACAGGTAGCAATGAACAGCCTAGTAAGAGCACCAGTGGAAGGGGAAGCCCTTGGTCCTGCCAAGACTGAACCCCCAGTGAACGTGATTGTTGGGGGGAAGGCAGTAATGGGGGGAGGATGGGGAGGGGAACACCCATATAGAAGGGGAGGGGGACGGGCTAGGGGGATGTTGGCCCGGAAACCGGGAAGGGGAATAACATTCGAAATGTAAATAAGAAATACTCAAGTTAATAAAGATAAAAAATGAAAAAGAATGTTTCCAGTGCATGAATTTAGGGTGCATGTTGAGACCACAGCAAGGGAGGAAGACAGGGGAAAGGGAGGGAACCCTAAAACTTAGAAAGCTCCTTCACTTACCTATTCCATCTCCCTGGAGGGTACATGGGGCTTCTCGAAGAGTTCCTCCTTATCACTCCCTACATTTCCCTGGGGAAGAGGATGTGAAGACAACACAGAAGTCACGCACCACGTGGGACACACTCCTGTCATCTCAGGAGGCTCCCACAGGCAAGTACAATCCCAGTCACCGTCTCTTGATGACTTCAAGAAAAGAATCGGGGCTTTCTTTTTATTGCTACCTGAGACTGGACCTAGGACTCCAAGCTTGCTGCTCAAGCCCTCTACCACTGAGCTACATCCTCTGGGGGCTTTAATTCACTTCTTCTCTCCGAGATCTTTGAGGCCTGGCATCTGACTGCCTTGGAGGCTCGTTTTTAAAAGCAGCAGCCGTTTATCATCTCGTCTCATCCCAGCCCCTTACGCAGTCCTTCCCTGATTCAGGAAACAGTGCCATCAACCCTAAAGCCACCAAGGCAGAGAGACATTCCTGATTCTTCTTCCCTCTGAGCCCCACAACTGGGCTTCATTCAGTTCAGTGCCGGGGCCACTGATGCTACATCCTCAGTCAATTCAGCCCTTCAGCTGCTGCCCCTTTCCTAATGGCCTTACCTTCCCACACAATCCCCTTGGCCTCTGTACTCTCTCTTCCCTCCTCCGTCTGCTGCCCTTCCACACTTCGGACCTCTGCTTAAACTTTATTTCCTTCAGGAAGGCTTTGCTGCCCTGCAGTTTTAGTTCAGGGCCCCCCGGCGCCCGCTTCCCCAGCTCGATGCTGTCTCTGTCATGTCCCAACGCACAACGTCTTGTTTGCTCAGCTACACCTAAATGATATGGGGACAGGGAAAGAACCTGCTTCACTCATAATAGCTCCAACAATGGGAGATACTTAATATGTGTGTCTCGAATTATTGCGTTCGATAAAGGAACTGTGAACTTGATTGGGCAAGGTTTAATTCACTGGCAAATCATTTAGCTCGGCGCCGTGAGGCATGAAGTGAAGGGACGAGACCACCAGCTCTGGAGGTGCAGGAACGGAACGTAGGTCACCCCCTCAGGTTCAGCATCTCAAGGCTCAGGCTCTTCAACTGAGAAATGGAGATAAAACGCATCTTATAGGACTCCCACAAGCTCAAAGGAGAGCATGCACAGCGACACGTTTCTCAACAGCTATGACTTCTGTCCAAATGCATCCATGGTCTCCTAGTCTCTGAGCGACCTCGCCCTGGCTGCTGCAGCTGCAACAAAGGCCGTGGGGCTCTGCCTGAAGCAGCAGAACTCACAGGTGGGGCTCAGCACTCGTATTCCATCTCTGCTTTTTCTGCTGTCTCATACCACAGCCCTGCTTCCAGAAGTCCTCATGGAGGCCCCTTCCAGGACGCTGTCTCTGTCTCGGTGGAGGGTTTAATGATCCTGAAGGCCTGGGAAATACACTGAATTAAAAGACAAAACAGATAGCGTTGTGCATTTTAGTGAAACGGCAATTAGGAGCAGCAGCCACCATGTACTCAGGAGGGCAAAGAGAGACGGGGAGAAACGGGATAAAGTGACCTCATAAAGACACTTAATTTCATTACCACCAGACACCGTTTCCCATTATTGCTCTTGGTGTTTAATGGTTTTATGATTCCATCTATCGATGCTTAGCTAGTTCATTAACCGTGCCGCTAAAAATACAATTATCTCCAACAAACCTTTCATCACTAATAAAAGGAGGTGGGGTAAACGCCATCATTACCAGAAAGCAATGGGGTGGACACATTGGTATAGTAATACCTTGGCCCCAAACTAAGTCTCTGTCTCCAGTTCAAAAGTGAACCAAGCAACTTCTTTGCTTTTTTTTAAAAAAAGAAAACTTACTCCAACTATCCTGTTTGGCTGATTTTGCACATCCAGTTGGCACTGACTTTGAGGCAGCTGAGTAAGTCTACCATCAAGTTAGGGATGAATCTGAGATGTGAGAATCTACTGAATGGCCTATTCATTCATCCGGTATCTACGAAGCCTTTCCCGGTTAGCATGAGACAGATTCCAGACACATAAAAGAGGCACAGGGCACATGGATCCCAACTTCAGAGAGCCTAAAGATGAACAGAGAATACGTCTGTACTAAGATTGGAGAAGCAAGCTCTGGTTATTGAGCTGAGGGTCAATATCTATCCGTGATTTGGAACAGAGGAGGAGAAAGTGAATCCTAAGTAGAGCAAGAGATGGGTGTGGCTTTTCATCTCACTTACCAGAGAAGCCCAAATCCACACAATAACCTTCCATACGTAGTATGGTGGTTTGAATGAAAATGGCCTCCATAGACTCAAAGAGAGGAGCACTATTAGGAGATGCGGCCTTGTTGGAGGAAGCAAGTCCCTGGGAGGTGAGTGTTGAGGTTTCAAGTACTCAAGCCAGGCCCAGTGTCTCTCTCTTTCTGCTGCCTGCTGATCTGGATGTAGAACTCTCAGCTCCTCTCCAGCACCATGTCTCCTTCCTGCCATGATAAAAATGGACTAAGCCTCTGAGCTGTAAGCCAGCCCCAATTACATACTTTTCTTTATGAGTTGTCGTGGTCATGGTGTCTCTTCACAGCAATAAAACCCTAGCAGTTGGGGGTCTGGTCTGCCCTCCAGCCACTTTGTCTTTACCTCTAAGGGGAGCTAAAGTGGAGGAAGAGAAAGCCAGTGCATATAGTCCGGGTCTACAATCCAGAGAAGCCAGAGGAATGATGAAAGTCTGCGTAAAGTTTTAGGCAATCTGTTTATCCCAAGGGTATTATTTATGAATAGAATGTGAAGCATTCACCTCTAGGTTCATGTGTGAACATTTGCTCCCCAGCTGGTAGCACCATTTTAGGAGGTTATGGAACCTTCCAGACATTACTGCTAGCTGGAACAAGTAGCCTTAAAGGCAATGCTTACTTCCAGTGCCAACCCCAGTACTCTGCCTTCTGCTTAGCCAGGATGCGAGCAAGCCACACGAAATCTCATCCCCACCACAGCCCAAGCTGTTTCTGCTGCCGTACCTTCCTTCCACAGAGCTGGGAGCCCATCTTCCTAAGCTTGTCATGCTAGGTTTTTATGGTGGCAGGGAAAGTACCTTCTACAAAGGAACCCCATTTACTCTCCTAGAGCCCAAACCGTGGTTGGCAACCATGTACTACTCCTGGCCCCGACTCCTATGGTTCCCATGTTCTCTGTGTGGGCATCTTCACTCTTCCTTGGTGTGGCAGTCACTGCACGTTACCTGTCTCTGTCTAGAGTGCTCCTTCCACCCTCTGCTCCCCTTCCTGTTGCCTCCTTCTGTATGGGTTTTCCTGCCATTTGAGCTAGTGTGTGGTTTACGGTGGTGTTTCTGCTGACAGTCGCCTGCGCTGAGATGCTGGCTCCCAGACGGCAGGCATCCCTGCTTTGCTCGATCTCCAGCACCACATACTCCCTGCCATTTAAATGGTAATAAGTATCTTTTGGCCTGCTGATGTCATCAGTCCCTGTCTCCCAGCCCCACGTGTACCCTCTGGATACTGTAATGCCAGCGTCCTTCTGCCAGATAACTCCCTCAGATGATCTCTCAATAAAATTCTGGGGGAAGGTAAGAGACTAGAGAAAAGCAGGAAGCCAGTGTTGTCCTGCTGTGCCCATTCACTCCCCTGTTCACATCCTAAGGCAGGGATGTCGTGTCTGCATCTGCCCAAGTCTAACAAAAGCAGAACCTCTCTGCACAGAGTTCCTTGTGACCCATTACTCAGAACCCCTACATAGCCAGTGCTCCCTGTAACCCCTACTCAGTGCCCCCAGCTCCTTATAATACCTCTTTCTCCTTTTGCTTCTCAGCCCCAGCTACTGTAACCACTTCCTATGGGAAATAAGCTCTGGGTCACTTTAAAACGTTACTTTGCCATCCAGGTTTCTACACCTACTCAGACCATCACTAGGGTTAGACTCCCTGTCTGACATACCCAGCACGGTTTCTAAATCCCTGACTGCATCCTGGTGGATGTGATGAATCCAGAGGGGAAGCAATGAATCCTGGCAGAGGGGAGAGTCAAGACATCAGCATGGCCCAAGGGACTCAGACAACCTGGGGGAAGGGCAGCACTCCAGTGGATAGGATTCTACCACTCAACGCTGAGAGGAAGCTCTAAGGAGTGCAAACCGGTCCACCAGCAGCCAGCAGTCAGGTGCAGGCCGACCACCCTTGATGATGGATTGACACTGACTCTCCTCCCTCCCGCCTTTCTTCCTTTCCTTCTGTGTGCAGATGAAATGTGATCACGTGATTGGTCAGTTTCCTGTTCCTGCCCCGATGTCTTTGCTCTTCAGGCCATGAATGCTCTCCCTCAGGAATCATAAAGTAAAGCAAACCCTTTCTTCCTCAAGTTGCTTTTGGTCAGAGTGTTTTATCACATCAACTCCATGAGCAGTGTGACTCAGACAGTCTGACCTGGGGATACCTCTGCTCTCTGCTAAGCCTCTGCTTGCTGCCGGGAAGGAGCACTGGGTGGGTTAGATAGCTGTGCTCCCAGGATTCCAGAACCCCTCGTCCAGAGGCTGTGCTTCCCATGTCAATGAACATCCCCCTCCCTGTAAACAACTCCTGGATTCGGTAATTACTCAGGAAATGTCATGTTTGCCTCTGTGCTGTTAGTAGAGCAAACAACTCCACACCAATGTAAATATTTTTCATGGCGCCATTCCAGCTCTCCGACGCATGTGCTTCCAGATGCTCACACAGGGGATGGGTGCACAGCATCATCTGTTAGGAGATGCGCTCACAGGAGGCTGCCCAGAAGCCAGTGCCACTCTTCTCGGAAGTCCAGACTGGTTCCTGCATTAGAACCCATGGCTTTGCTCTCTCACTAGAGACTGCTCACCCTCTGTGGATGTGGAAATCACGAATTGGTGTTCGAGTAGTTTTCACAGCAGCCCTTACTGCAAGCGTCACAAGGACAGGAGCAGCAGAGAAGCGAGTTGCCTTCAGGCAAGTCACTGGACTGCACTGGCCTCTGTTGCCTGATCTGTAAAATAAGAATATTGATCTCGTTGCCTAATCAAAATGAGGTTACTGTCATGAGTTACTGCCCTCTGAGCCAAGCAACTGCCATCTTGGGAGTTCATCTGTGCCCCTTAAAAAGATCATTCCAGTCGGGCTGATCGACAGTTTATACTACTCTCCAACAGACAAACAGATCTTAAAAAGTGCATTGTGGGTATGTGATGGAGTTTCACACAGCCATGGGGAGGGGGGAGACACACAAATTATATCATCTGAAGAAACATGCGGAGAACTGGACATTATCATGTGAAATGAAACAAGCCGAAGTCAAAAAGATAAGTGTGGCATGTTTCAGAGTGGAACCTAGATCTGAGCATACATGTATACATACTTGATATGTGAACTGGATATATTGTATATCATATCTATAATATTGTAAGTAGTATATCATGTCATATATCATATGGAGGTAGAAAAAGAACCATGGTGAGGAGGAAAGGGAACTGTGGGAAGCAGGAAGGAGGGACAGAGTAAGAGAGTGGGAGAGCCAGCACGAGCCAAGTACAGTGACATCATAGATAGATAGATAGATAGATAGATAGATAGATAGATAGATAGATAGATAGATAGATAGATAGATGAAAATGTCATGAAGTTCAATATTTTATGTGTTCACTAAAAAATTATTTAAAACATAATAGGTCCAAAGTAAAAACAAGCCAACAAGCAACAACAGAAAAAAAATTCTCATCATACACATTCTAGTGGGATAACAGGCAGTATGAACTCTCAGAAGCAGCTTGAAACTTCCAGAAAGCTTTCAAATGCAGAACTGAGCCCCTGCCATGTGGATAATAGCAAGTGCCACGTAGGCCTGGGCAATATAAGGAAGGTTGCTAAGTAGGCAGGCAAGCCAGTAAGCAAGCGCTCTCCTATAGTCTCGCTTCAGTTCCTGCCTCCAGGTTCCTGCCTCCAGGCTCCTGCCTCCAGGCTCCTGCCTCCAGGCTCCTGCCTCCAGGTTCCTGCCTCCAGGTTCCTGCCTTGGCTTCCCTCAGTGACGGACTGTAGCTATCAGCCAGAAATCCCTTTCTTACCCCAAGTTGCTTTTGTTCAGTGTTTAATTAAAGCGACAGAAAAGCAAATTAAAACAGTCTTGAACTTAGCAATTCCACATATAATTATAAAACATCATCAAGAAAATATAATAGTATGGCAGTTTGGGGGTTTTTCATTTTGGTTTTACCCTGTTTGGGGGAGGTGGTGTACTGGCTAGTTTTGTGTCAGCTTGAAACAGGCTAGAGTAATCTGAAAGGAGGGGACCACAATTTTTTAAAAATGCCTTCATGAGATCGGGCTGTAGGCAAGGCTATAGAGCATCTTCTTAATTAGTTAATTAGTTTCTTAATGATGTGGGAGGGCCCAGCCTATTGTGAGTGGGGCCACCCCTCAAGTGGTTGTTCTGGGTCCTATAAGACAGGAAACTGATCAAGCTGTGGGGAGTAAGCCAATAAGCAATACTCCTCCATGGCCTCTGCTTCAGCTCCTGCCTACAGGTTCCTGCCCTGCTTGAGTTCCTATCTTGACTTCCTTCAGTGATGGTGCATGATGGGAAACTGTAAACCAACTACACCCTTTCCTCCCCAACTTGATTTTGCACATAGTGTTTCATCATTGCAATAGAAACCCTGACTAGACATGAGGTTGGGTTGGTTGGTTGGTTGTTTAGTTGGTTAATTGGTTGGTTGGTTGGTTGGTTGGTTGGTTGGTTGGTTGGTTGGTTGGTTTGTTGGTTGGTTGGTTGGTGGGTTGGTTGATTGGTTGATTGGTTGGTTGGTTGGTTGGTTGGTTGGTTGGTTGGTTAATTGGTTGGTTGGTTGGTTGGTCGGTTGGTTAGTTGGTTGGTTGGTTGATTTGTAACAGCACAATCCTAGAGAGAATCCAAAGGTTCACAATGCAGAACTCTTTAACTCAAGAGCTCCCACCCACCCCACACAATGAAACAGAAGAGCAGAGTCTGCCATGTGAGATCCCACACATTAGCACAATTGTCAGTGTGCATTTCTAACTGATGCTCTCAGAAAATGCACAAGACAGTGGCAGTGTGCTGCGACTTGTGTGGAAAGAAAACACACATGCGCCTGCATTCAGTGTGCAAAGAATCTGGAAGAACCCACAAAAGACCCCTGTGAGGCTGCAGGCAGGTGACCTGCCCATCTGACATAGTTGTGGAGAGAGACTCAACCTTTACTCTATCTCTTTTTATGCCTTACACTAAGTTTATATTTTACTTACTAGAAAACATCCAAGGAATAAATAATGAAAAGTTTAGCCCAGCCCTGAATCTCAACCTTTCTTGATGGTTTGTATCCTTTCTACCTATGTCATCATACTTTACGACCAATAGATAGCATTTTCTACATTTCACTGTGAGCACAAATTCATATAAAATATAACTAACATGCTTGAATACATATCTCATGCCAACCCCCATCCCTAATACTTCCCATGCATTATTTCTTTATGGCCTCTGGCGGTAGTGGCAGTTATAGCCCAATTCCACAGTTGTGGGGGGATGGAGGGCACAGTAAGAGCACCAGGCCTAAAGCCACTAGCTGCAGGCTGGACACGTCGTCTGATTCCAAGGCTATTTGACTCCTGTTTCCAACTGCCTTCAAGTTGGCGTTAACTGCCTTGCACCATTGCTCACTCTGCCAACCCCCTCAGCACCCCACACACAGTACCTGCAAATTTAGGGAGACCTCACTGGTGCCTTTTGAATGGGTAGCTAAGTGAGTGAACAATGTTCCTACTACAACAACCTGAACACTATACTTCTAGGTCCTGTGCATGCTGTTCCCAGACATAGAGAGGAATGCAAAAGAATAGGACTGCTTATAAATAGACATTATTTCAATTACTGCCTGAAGAAAAATATAAAGCAGCAGTTTACCAGCCTAACAGCGATGAAGGGGCTGGCGGTTTCACACAAGAAAGGATAGTCCTAAGCAAAGGTGCTGTAGCTTAGACAAGATCCCAAGAGCCTAATCTGTCACTTCCACATAGAACACCTTACATTTTAGTGCTTGGAAATGTCAAAGAACCAAATGCCCGGTCCCTGCCATACAGAACCCACAGGTTCCCTCCAAAAGCAGCCAGAGAGCTACACAGCAGGAATCACATCTGGGACCCCTCCCCTTTCATCAAGGAAAGGAAAGGTTCTGATATCCGTGACAAAGCACCCTCTCACATAGCTGATGTATTCACCTATATGTCTCTTTTACAGACTTAAAGCAACTGCCCCTCAGGCTTCCATTGACGACTTGAACCAAGGCCACGATTCTCGTCTTACATGATTTATGTGGGGTTTAAATAATAAATTGCATGGATGTTGCTCCAAGTAGGTCATTAAATAAATCAGTGTATAATTTATATAAATGAACCTAAATCGTGGACTAGAAGGATTTCATTAGAAAATCTATCCTGTGGGTAGCTAAACAAGAAGATAGGTGGGAACACGGCTGTTCTGGAAAAGTCCCTGCACCCATGTGCAAAGTCCAAGTACCCTGTACCACAGGGCCATTCAGGCCTGCTGCCCACTAACACTGCAGCCTTCGGAAAGATGGGCTTCCACCTCTAAGCTCCCAATCTTGTAGCACAAGACAATACAACCACAGAGACCAAATCAGCTCCAGGCCAAGCCAGCTCCTTACCATATCGGTGGCAGATCCCTGGATCAGAGAGGATGCCTTGTGCATTCTAAATGAGAGAGCCCCTGTGGTGCTTCTGCTGACTGCAAGCACATCTCCTGCTTGAACACAGGCTAGAAAACAAACCCATGAATCTTCGACTGCCAGGTGTATTCACCTTGCCATGGGCAGATGTCTGCCTGATGTTGCTGACTGCAAGCTAATGCGGCCTCTGATCACCTACACAGAACACATTCCAGCCTCCTCCTCTTCCTCCTCCTCCTCCTCCTCCTCCACCTCCTCCTCCTCCTCCTCCTCCTTCTTCTCCTCCTCCTCCTCCTCTTCCTCCTCCTCCTCCTCCCCCTCTTCTTCTTCTTCCCCCTCTTCTTCTTCCTCCTCTTCCCCCTCATCTTCCTACTCCTCCTTCCTTTTTCCTCCTCCCCCTTCTTCCTCCTCCTCCCTCTTCTTCCTCCTCCTCCTCTCTTCTTCATCCTCCTACTTCCCCCTTCCTCCTCCTCCTTTCCTCTCTTCTTCCTCCTTCCCCTCTTCCCTCCTCCTCCCTCTTCCTCCTCCTCCTCCCTTCTTCCTCCTCCTCCTTCCCCCTCTTCCTCCTCCTCCTCCTTCCCTTCTTCCTCCTCCTCCTTCCCCTCTTCCTCCTCCTCCTCCTTCCCCTCTTCCTCCTCCTCCTCCCCCTCTTCTCCCTCCTCCTCCTTCTCCCCCTCTTCTCCCTCCTCCTCCTTCTCCTCCTCCTCCTGCTCCTCTTCTCTTCAGAGGTATAAATGATGGAATGATCCAATAGGTTAACCTAATTACAGCAGATTATGCTCCTCTGTAGCCTCACCTCATGACAAGAACACCCCCTCCCCCGTATCATCACCCCACAGAGAAAGGGACATTGTTAACCTAAGCCTCCATCACCCAGGACTTGGATCCCAAAGGCTGACCCCTAGCCTAGATATTATAGGAACAAGAATTTCAAGGGAGAGGAGAGCATCCTATGCTCCCTCCTTTAAAGGAGCTTTTGTTTTTTTTGAGACAGAATCTCACTATGTAGTCCTGGTTGGCCTAGAACCCACTTTCTAAACCAGGCTGGTTTCAGACTCACACAGCTCCTCCAGGCTCTGCCTCCTGTGTCCTGATTTCACAGTGCACCACCAGACTCATCTAATCCTCCATTCTTCTCACCATAGTTTCAGAAAGATCAATAAGATGAACCTAACAGTGTAAAAGATGAGCACAATATTGCAACAAAAAGTCCTCATGGAGGGAGAGAGAGAGAGAGAGAGAGAGAGAGAGAGAGAGAGAGAGAATACCTTGTGACTCCACCAATCCCTTAGCTCCCGCCTTAGTTAGGGTTTCTCTTGCTGCAATAAAACACCAGGACAAAACAGTAACTTGGGGAGGAAAGGGTTTATTCAGCTTTTGCCTCCACATCACTGTTTGTCATCAAAGGAAGTCAGGACAGAAAGTCAAACAGGGCAGGAACCTGGAGGCAGGAGCTGATACAGAGGACATGGAGGAGTGCTGCTTACTGGTTAGCTCTCCATGATTTGCTCAGTCTACTTTCTTATGCAACCCATGACCACCAGCCCAGGGATGGCATTGTCCACCATGGGCCCTCCCCTGTCCATCAATAACTACGAAAATGTGCTACAGGCTCCTCTGCAGCTGAACTCACTGAGACATTTTCTTAACTGGGGCTCCCTTTTCTCAGATGAGTCCAGTTTGGGCCAAGTTAATATAAACCAGCCAGCACGGCGCTAAACCTACTTCCTTGGCTTTTGTGTGGTGTGTGTGTGTGTGTGTGTCTGTGTGTGTGTGTGTGTGTGTGTGTGTGTGTGTGTGTGTGTGTGTGTGTGTATGCACGCACGCGCGCCCGTGTGTGTGTTGGTTTTGGTTTGGGGAGATTCATCTTGGTTTTGTTTCTTTTTGTTTTTGTGTGGTGTTTTGCTTTAACTTTCATTTTGTTTTTGTTTATTTGAGATGTGATCTTGAGTCAGGCAGTCTGGCCTCCAACTCCCTGTGTAGCAGATGACCTTGAACCCCTGGTCCTTCTTTCTCTACCTCCCGAGAGCTGGGGTTGCAGGTGCGCACCACTGAACCCAGTTTATAGTTGGGGTTTCTTTTTCTTGTTGTTGTTCTGTAGCACTGCAGTTCAAAGCCCAGGACCTCAAGCATGCTCGGTTAAGTGCTCCTACCGATGAGCCTCAGGCTGCAGCGGCGGACCCCACCTGCTGCCCTCTCTAATCCAGGTTACTCTCCCTGCACCACTTTCCTCCCTGATCCCTGCTCTGCGAAGACTCATGCCTCCTCCGCTTGCTCCTCCGCGTGCTCATTTTGGCATCTAAACTACGCCGGCACCCCTGGACCCCTGTCCAGCTTCCCAGTTTTCTCTTTTCCAGAAGACATACAGGGGTGGTTTGTCGGTGGTCTTTAAGGAGCCTCATCGCTCCCTGTGCCTGCCTGACGCTCTTCCCTAAAACACGCCCACAGACGTCGCCATTGGTATCGCCATGGTGAGCCTGCTCCAGCCACAGCCTTGCTCTAAGCATCTGCCATGCATGTCCCGCTTAGATGTCTCAAATGACTTACCCTTTCTGCAGCACCCATTCCCTCCTCTCCAGTGTTCTATGACCCTGCCTCCTGCTAAGCGCTGCTCAAATCCATTTTCCCTGGAAAATTCTCCTGGTGAACCTCATCCAAGATTTCCAGCCCCAGCTCAGTGCCCCATTCCTACAGCCAATTACTTCACGAGGGCACTCTCAGAAACACCAATCCAGGTACAACTCCCAGATGTGTGTCCTGACTCTGAGGGTCTTCAGCAACAGAGATGCAGTAACTCGGTCTACAGCATCCGTGGGAGGATGGGAGGAACTTTGCAATACAGTACATACTCAATAAATGTACTGACTAATACAGAAGAAACCCTAGGACCCAAACCCCCTCCACACAGGCCTCTAACTGCCCCCCTGAAAATTGCAGGCATCGTGAGCTCCAGGCCCTCCACCTGCTCCCAGCCTCAAGCCTCAAGTCATAGCGCACCGTTGCATGACTGACTGAACCCTCTGGCATGATCTGAGTGGGAATCAGGTGAAAGGCAGAGCTAAGGGCTGCAGGGCCTCATCTCAAAAGGTCAGGCCTGTCACAGACTGCACCATGTGAAGGCTCTCAGCTAAATCCCCAAAGCAGGATGGGAAGAGCCTTGGAGAAGCCCTGGCAGCAGCTTACCATGAGCCCTGTACTTCCTACTACAAACCCTTCCCTGCCATCAGCTTCAGGGGCCTTTCCTGCTTCCTACCTTGAACTCCCTCCCCGTGGCTTTTAACCCTTGCTCATTTGGCTCTTAAGGTCCGAAGTCCCACGTGTTAAAGGCTTAGTCCAGTGGTGCTCCAGGTTGCTGGAGGTGTGTGTGCTCCTCGGAGAGAGGCTGGAACCCCTGCCCTGCCTGCCCCATGAAGTGAGCAGGCCTCTGTTTCCACCCACTCCTACCACCATGTCCTGACCTGTCAGGAGCCAAGAGCTGACAACGCCCAGCAGCTGAAACCCGGGAACGGAAGGTGAGGTGAGCCCTCCCTGTCTTCATTATTAGTTATTTCTTCTCAGCAGTGCAAGGCTGGCTCTACAGCTCTACAACTACCTTTCTCAAACATGGAAATGGGAAAAATCTAAGCAGCTCAGCTGATGTGTGTGTGTGCGTGTGTGTGTGTGTGTGTGACTGTGTGTGTTTGTGTATGTGTCTGTGTCTGTGTGTATGTGTCTGTGTGTCTGTATGTCTGTGTGTCTTTGTGTCTGTGTGTCTCTGTGTGTGCGTGCTTTCTTTTTAACCAAAAATAAACACTCAACATTCACTTAACGCTCATAATTTATGCCCAGATCTATATAACTCTTACTTACCTCATTGAACATATACAACAATTCCCTTAGGTAAATTACCACCACTACTCCTGTTTTAAAGAAGGGGAACTGGGGCTAGAGAGATTACGTATCCTGAGTTTGTAAGTCTTTCTAAAGCTACACAAACAGAAGCGGTGTAGTTGGGATTGGGGATTAGCTCACGCTGAAGACCTATTTCTCACACACTTTGCTGCCTCTCGAGATGGTAGGAGGGCTTTTCCCAACAGTAAAATGAGCCCCGCCTAGACAGTAGCAAGTCAAGGGGTCGGCAGAGGGGAAGGTGGCCCATTGAAAAGAAACTAAACACAAAGGGAGTTTAAGATTCCTAAAGACCACAGGGCTGGAGAGATGACTCAGCAGGTAAGGATGGGTACTGCTCTCACAGAGGATCCAAGTTCGGTTCCCAGCACCACACCAGATGGGCCTGTATCGCAGCAACTCCAGCTGTAGGAGGACTCCAAGCCTTCAGTTTCCTTGAGCACCTGCACTCTGGTTCACAGATGTACACAGGTACGTGCACAAGTACACATACTTTTAGAATAATACAATAAATATTTTTAAAAGACATTAGTAACATTTACCAGACTCTGGCCCATCCCAACTGCTATGTCCTCAGATAAGATAGGACAGTGGGTTGGTGGAGACTCGAGGTTTAAATAATAAAGCAGCAGAGATTAGCTTTGAAAGCAGCCCTGCGGCGCTGTGAGAATGGAGAAAGGGATCCAGCAGTTGGACTTTACCTCCACCACCATCATCATCATTGCTTAATAACACTTACTCTGTACCTGCTGGATGCCATGTACGTGATATGGATAATCTAATTTCCGGGGATGGAGGGGAGTGTATGTTTTCATTTCCACATGGGGTGGTGCATTCATGCAGAAGCCAAAGGAGGGCATTGGTTGACCAATTGATTGGCGCAATGTGGGTCAGTGGTGAGCACAGCTGCACCTCAGAGGAAGGTTTTGTGTGCCTTTTATCACTCACAATCTCATTCTTTTAAGATGGGATCACCACTTTCATCTCGACTGAATGCCTGTGGAGCTCCCAGGATCCTCCTGTCTCCTCCCCACTGCATGTGTTCCAGGCCCATGTGGCCATTCACTTTTATGTAGGTGTTAGAGATTCAAACTGAAGACCTTATGTTTGCACAGCCATCTCTCTAGACCTGGTTTATCTAATTTAATCCTCACAACAACCCAAGAAGGGGTATTACCAACCCACCTTCAACAGGAGGCCGAGACACAGAAGGCTGTAACAACTTTCTCCAGACACCACAGCAAGTGGACAGAAGGACAAAGGCGAAACCCCCATTTACTACCTCTGGAATGTGGGTCTACACAATCCCAGAGAGGATTTCATTAGTCAGCAACTGAGTGGCTTGAAGCTCCCAACACAGGCTCAGGACATGGATGAGCATGTTAAAACACCTCCCACAGTGTCAGCCAAGGACAGACCAGAGGGAACAAAGCAGGAGGAAGAGTGTATTCTGGCATCAGCCTGTAACCCAGAGGCCTCTGAAGGGCCAGCAGCACCTGGAGACAGAGCATTGAGTCCTTTCGTCTCCTATTTGCCACATCCTGGTTTCATCCAAAGCTCCTCTCAAATAGTCATTGAACTGTGGGAGCAGAACTCTCTCATAACTGAGAGTTCTCAAGATCAAAGCTAGCTCTGGGGTCCAGCAAAGAGCTTGAGCAGTGAAGAGGAGCAAACACAAGCACGGAATCCTGATATGATCCCCAACACTCATGAGAAAGCAAAGGCCAGGGGTGGGGGGACTATATGCACTTATTACATCCCGCACTGGTTAGGGTGGGAGGGAAGCTGAATCAAGAAGATCCCTGAGGCTTCCTGGCCAACCAGCAAAGGCCAATTAGCAAGCCCAGGTCCAAGGGAGAGAATTTGTCTAAAACCAAAGTAGATGGCTCCTGAAAAATGAGCCTAACATGTGCACGCACTCGCATACACACACACACACACACACACATGCACACACATATACACATGTGCATACACATTAACACATGCACATACACATACATACATATATACATATATACATACATACATATATACATACATACACACACACATATACACACCTCAATTTTGTATTTCTTCTTCATGCTATAAGAAATTTTTGCCTTTGGAGGTTATTTGGCAAAGCGTCTGAAAATCTACCAAGAGAAAGGTCTTGAATTTACGCCTATTTCCACACCTTAGAAGGAATTGTCATTTCAGTAGGAAAAGCAGGCGTGAGAGCTGATTGTAATGCTGGGTGCAGGCTGGGCTTGATGGCTGCACGAACGGTCTGTTTGCATTAGGACACAGGCCTGTTAAGCAGGGTAAGTGCTGATGACTGCATAGAAATTATAGTGGAATTTCAGCCTGGAAGATTGAAGTTGTAATTGATCTCCATTTTCATATTCTTTTGGAGATTGCCGTAATATAATTATCATGAAAAATTCCACAAATACATATAGAGCATTTGCAACATCAAATTCCTGTGCCAGTATCTTAAAAAGTATGCCAGGTTGGTGGTTCAATAATCCCCTGCTGTCCACAGAGGACATATTCCAAGACTCCCAGGGGGATGTCTGAAATAGCAAATGGTGCCAAACCCTGCATGTTATGCTTGTATCCATACATAAGTATCATCCACTTATAATTAAACAAATAACAACTAATGATAAACTGAAGCAAAATTAATACAATATTGAAATATCCATCACTAGGCAAAATACCTTGAGCACAGCCCTGCGATGCCGTGACCTGCTGCGAAGGGACTGATTGGTAGGTAACACATAGACCATGGCTACCCAGGACAAGGGATAGGTCACAGACCAGCTAAGGAGGAGTGGGAAAACATGGGATTGCATCAGACCACTCAAAATATCACATGATTTAAAGCAAACTGTTTCTTTCTGGTATTTCCCTTTTAATAGTTCAGACTGCTGTTAACCAGGGAAAGTTGACACCACAGTTTGTGTTGTGGTTAGTGGCACAGTACAAGGAGCTGCCCTTTCCCATTTGGCACACATGAGAGTTACAAGGCTTCCCTTTTTTGTCTATGGCAAAGCCAGAGGAAAGACCACCCAGACTCCCCTTCTTTGCTTCATGTATGAACCACTGACCTGCTTCAGCCCCGACTGTTCAGCTTCAACAGTAGGAGCAAAATGTTTGTTAGAGAAGCTTGAGTTGTACCTGGAGATTCGGTTCAGTTGGTAGCATGCTTGTCTAGCGTGCACATAGTCCTGGGCTCAATTCCCAGAGCCTCATAAACTCGACACGGTGGTATGTACCTGTGATCTCATCTTTCTGGAGATAGAAGCAAGAGGATCAGAAAGGCAAGGTCATTCCTAGCTATATAATGGATTGAGGACTAGCCTGGGCTACACAAGAACATCTCAGAAAAAAGAAAACTTGAATTAAGTTTTTTTTTCCTTTTCCCCAGGTCCCTGATCTTAGGCAATTCTAAGCCTGAGCCAGCAGACAGCCCTTCAAAGACATTGTGTCCTCCAGGCAGATCATGTCTAAGCCATTGTCACGATCCTGTCAGCACACAGCCAGCTCCCTCCAGCCTTGTTCCCTCCTCTGTGAAAGAAATGACATTGGGCCTAACTTCTGAGACACTTGTGTGTACTGTGGTCAGAGTGTCCTTCCTGTAACAGAAGGCGCTCTCCATCCCCACCCCAAATCCTTGCAATAATTCTTCAAATAAAGCCAAGGTTGCCTTTTAACAGCCACAGGTACCAGTGAATGTGCTTGGCCCGTGGGAAGTGGCACTTTTCGGAGGTGTGGCCTTCTTGGGATAGGTGTGGCCTTGTTGGAGGAAGTGTGTCACTGTGTAGGTGGGCTTTGAGGTCTCCTGTTGTTCAAGCTCCGCCCAGTGTGGAAAGAGAGCCTCCTCCTGGCTGCCTGCAGATGGCAGTCTCCTTCTGGCGGCCTTCGGATCAAGATCTGCATCTCGGCTCCTTCAGAGGACCATGTCTGTCTGAATGCCGCCAGGCTTCCCTCCATGACAATAATGAACTAAGCCTCTGAAACTGCAAGGCAGCCCCATTTAAATGTTTGTCTTTATAAGAATTCCCTGGCCCTCGTGTCTCTTCATAGCAGTGAAACCCTAAGACAATAACACACCTTGCTGCAGCTCCACGACCAAATCCTGCAGGTCACTCCTGTGGCCCCAGGAACACAGGCTAACGAAGCCTTCCTTTGCCTGTGCTTTCATTTTCAAACCACGCCTGTGGGTTCACACCCCTGAGTGTCTGATTGACTAAGCCCAGGTCACGTTCTTGGGCCTAGAACAGGAAGAGATCCCTAGGTTGTCATCCTAGGAATGAAGCAGTGGTCCATACCCCATTGACATCACTAGATGAGAGAGAGAGAGAGAGAGAGAGAGAGAGAGAGAGAGAGAGAGAGAGAGAGAGAGAGAGAGAGGCCTGCCGTAGCTTCCTATCTAGATCCTAGATTTTTGTTTGCATTTCAGTCTTGTTGTTAAATGATTTTCACTTAGGCCATGATATTTATAGAAAACTCACAAGTGATGATGAGCAGGGCTTTCCAAAGCAACATGTGCGTTCACAGATGACTCTGCCGCCCCACCTCCCTTTACCTCTTGCCCACTCCTTGCCCTTTGACGGATCGGCCCAGGTGCCGAGACACTAAGGATTTTTTTTTTTTGTGAACCAGTGAGCTCTTCAGTTCCTGACACTCTTCCCACAAGCCGGATCCACTTGTCACAGAAGATTCGAGCCCCACGAGGCAGGAGAAAGAGAAGACGTCAGCATTCACTAGCCAGTTACCTGCTACTGCCGGGACTTCCGCCAAAGGCCAGTGGGGATGGGCAATAAATTGTTGTGCAACATGCCAACATGGCAGCTGGCGACAAGGCGTTAGAGGAAGCCACCAAGCATGGGAATTTCAAGGAGTCCTCAGCACACACCAAAATGAGAGCTATTGCAAATCCAGGTGTTCGGGTCTAATTGCACGAAGCGGTTTGAAATGTTAATCTGCTCTGACAAATTTTTCTCCTCTCCTGAGGAGTGCAGAAGAGAGACTCCAGGCCAAGGCTTATCAGGGGAAAGTAAATGCCTTGCTTCCTCATTTGCTTACTCCTTCCAGGTCGCTTGACAGTGTTTGAGCCATAGATTCACAGACCTAGGTGACTAGAATTGATCTTGAAGGCATAGCTCTGTGTCCTGCAGGAGGCCGGCAGCAGTCAAACTGTGCCAACCTGGCCCCTGGCAGGGTGAGTGTATGCTTCCAGAGACCTGTCCAGGGATGCCTCTTGCGTGACACAGCAGCCAGGCGTGCCTGCAGTTTGCCCACGGCTCCCTTTAGTGCGGGATGAGTTAAATATACCTGTTCGGAGAAGCTGTGAGCCTTGAGCACTAAGGGAACTTCAGAGTCAGTCACACTACCTTCTACTCTCTTCTATACCCCTGCTAACTACGTGACCTGGGACATGAACTAGATGCTAAGTGACCCCACCAAAGTCTGTGGTTAAAGATTCTATCCCCCAAGAGGTGTTATGAAGGGCTGCTGTGCGTATCTAGAAGGAAAAACCATGTAGCAAGTCCTTGGGTCGTTGAAAATACACCCTTGAAAGGAATTATGGGACTCCAGCTTCTTCCTGTATGTCCGCCATGCTTCCTGAAGATAGAATGAGCTGTTTGCCCTTCCATGTGCTCCAGCCATGATGCTGTGCCTCCCCGCAGGCTCAGGCCTGGAGGTGACTCCATCTTGGATTGGGACCTCCAAGACTGTGAGCCAAAGTAAAGCTTTTATCATTAAAATCTCGTCATCTCGGTTGGGGATTTAGCTCAGTAGTAGAGCGCTTGCCTAGCAAGCACAAGGCCCTGGGTTCGGTCCCCAGCTCTGAAAAAAAAAAAAAAAAACTCGTCATCATCTCGGGCGTTTGCTGACAACAGTGGAGAGCTAACCATCGAGGCATGGTCTTTACCAGCCTGTGCTTCTTGGAGTCTCTGTTTCCTTCTCCGTGGGAATGGGGATCACCCCATGAACTGCTGTGCCCAGATGGTAACAACCCCAAAGACCAGCAGGACCCACAATACCGATGTAAGCACAGGAGGGTCTTTATTCGAGCTCAAGCTTGGGACACCCACCTTCCTGTTGGAACAGGAAGGAGAGTGCACACCAGGTCTAAGTGAGGGGAGTTTATAAAGGAAAACTCCACAGACAGGGATGGGGGGTGGGGTAGGGGGGTGGGGGAGTAGGGGGAGATTCCAAGCCTTGGCATTACTTCAGAGGGTCACAGCACCTGGTTAAACCACAAGGAGGCAGCATATATCAAAAAGGGGTACCTTGACCTGGGAAAGACTTATGTTTTCTTTGCCCACTCTCTTATCAGCCAGTTGCAGCTGCTGTGTTTTTGCAACTGACAGGGACATTTTGTGATTTTTCCTCAGACCTCAAAGGAGGGGGCCGTGCCTCTCTAAGGGCAAGTTAACTTAAAATGGAGTCTTAAGATCAAAATGGAGCTAATTCTGCTACCTCAGTCCCTTCAGAACCTCATAATCTGAGGTAAGTGTCTACTCACTTACATAGACAAAGCACTTACATGAATTTGTGACACAAAATAACCAAGTATTCTCTATAGCAGGTTCTTTTTCTACTCCTCAGACATTGTTTCTAAGTTTTTGGTTTTTGGTTTTTTTTCCTCGAAGCTGAGGACCAAACTCAGGGCCTTGGGCTTGCTAGGCAAGCACTCTACCACTGAGCTAAATCCCCAACCCCTTCTACGTATGTTTAAACTTCCTTGGTAAACATACAGCTTGTTATCCCAATACAAAGTTATCGTAACTCTGGCTTCTGCTGGGGTAAAGAATCTAGGGGAGAGTGAAATGGATTACGGGTGCCCTTTCAAACAATCCACCTCCACATAATACCATTGGACAACTCCCAGAACAGAGAAAATGGGCAGAACCCAACAAACCTCCAGGGCCACAAGTGGACTGTGGTGTTTACTTCGTTACAGAGACGTGTAACAGGACTCCCCCGCCTGCTTGCACGCCTCTTTACCCAGTGTCCTCTGTGGCTTAGAAGATGCTTTCCAGGGAGGATAGTAAAATAGGAGATGTATGGATTTGCTTCTGCTCATAGAATCTTTGTTATATTTCTATTCGGAGACAAAATGAACAAGGAACAGAAAACCTGGGTCTCTTAAGTAGGCTGGAGAGCTTAGGCGACTCCCCCCCTACCCCCTGCGCCCCACCGCCCAGCAGTCAACAAAACAGAACGTTTTAAAAGACAAAAGGGAGCTGAGGGGATAGCTCAGCGAATGAAGTACTGGTTGGACAAGCATGAGTCTCTTGGTCCAACCCTCAGTACCCACATAAGAAAGCCTGTCCTATAGTGTACCGTGTGGAGACAAGCGATCCCTGAGGCTCCCTAGCCAGCCAGGCTCACCTACTCACCAAGCCTCGGGGCCCAGGGAAAGACCCACTATCCAATAAACAAATGGAGCCCAAAGGAAGGCTCAGGTAAAGGTACTTAACGCGCAAGCCTGACAACTTGAGTTTGAGCCCAGAGACCCATGTAAACATAAAAAGAGAGCCTACTCCACAGAGTTGTCCTCTGACATGTGTGCTGTGGCGGGCACGCCCACACATAACACATCCTGCGTGGGCACAGGACAGTGTTATTTTAAAACGAGGCAGGAGGACAACGCCTGAGTAACCATAGCTAAGGCTCGCTTCTGCCTTCACATGCACATGTACATATCTGTGGGCATGCGTTGACACACACAAATACACACACACACACACACATGCACACACACACACACACACACACGCATGCCACAAGGAAATTCATTCACACAAATTCTGAGAACAGAAAAAAAAAAAAAAGTGAGGAAGCCCAAAGACGTCACAGTGAATTAAGTCACTCCTGACAGCAAACAGCACCATCCCTCCAGGGCCACAGTGAGGACAGAGTCATTTTTTCAAATGAATTCCATCCCCAAATTAGTATCTGGAGACCTGAAGCAGGTAAGGGAGCCGCCGGAGAGGCCTCTGAAAAGGGAGGCTCTCTGGAGACTTGAAGGGTCCATCTCCCCAGCATTCGAGAAAAATCACAGTTCTTCCCAGAAATAGGCAGGGCTCCCTGGCATCCAGCAGAGGGCTGGCCACTCTGGCTGCACGTGAGCTCAGCCCCTTTCATCACTTGTCCTGTTGCTATGACCAAACACCTGACAAGAAGCAACTTACAGTAAAGAAGATCCACAGTTTGAAGGGATATATTCTTCCGGTGGAGGGGAAAACACAGTGGCAGCCCCTTCCACAGTGGCAGCTACGTGGGCAGGGATCTGCCCTTGCCCACATCTTATCATGGCTGAACACACAGTAGGCACACAGCCTAGAACAGTCCCTTCAAGTCACAGTGCATGTGAGTGCAACAAAGACCCAAAGAAGTCCTTCGGCAAACAGACTTCTTCAACCCACAGACACCCCCCACACTCACTTTACCCACTACTACCCACAGCCCCTCTAGGACATCCCCACCCCTGAGTCCACTGAATTCTAGAAAAGACCAAAGAACACGCACTGTGGATTCAGTTTGGCTCATGTGACAGTTAGGAGTCTTCACTAGTTCCTTAGCTTACAATACAGTTCTCTAGACATGAGCAAGGCCCAAGCCACCCGTCATGGACCTGACTGTGAACAGCCAATTCTCTGCCAAATGCCTTAACAGCCCCTGGACAGTGGAATCTTCCAGAGCCCAGGATGCAAGAACTGAGAACCATACTGAAACCCTAGGAACTCCTGACATTGCATCAAATTCATCCCACGCTCCCATCTGACCTGTGCTGGGGAATCCAAGAACACCTGCTCCTTAAATAGCCAACCAGCCCTGCAGAGACATCTGAAACATAATGTCACTAGGGGATGGCCTTAGAAGAGGCTTCCAATATCCGCCCAACTTTGACCTGCACCCCCACCCAGCCACACCCCGCTAATGCAGCGAACTTCCTCATAACTTCAGACACTGAATTTTGTTTTTGTTTTTGTTTTTTAAGTTGTCCTTGGGCTACATAGGAATGGACAGAAAGGAGTTTAAGGCACAAAACCAGCGAATCAGAGGGCATGCCTGGCGTTCCCTTCTGTCTTTGTGACATCTTCATTGGAAGCAGAGAGTGTAGTTCAGAGAACACTGACAGCTGCAGACCCTCCGGCAGGAGGCCGGAAGCCCACGGTCCCTCCAAATGGCAAATTCTGCTGTTCCCTCGTCACCTACAGTGGCCCGCAGGCTGCCACCTGGAACCTTGCTGGCCTTTGTTCCCTTCCACAAACTCACAGGCAGCGAGGCGTGTTCTGCTGACACAGGTGCCACGCCAAGGAGCTGGGAAGGTGATACAAAGTAAAAAAAGATACAAAGTAAAAAAAGTAATCAGTAATGCGGGAGTACAGGGTAACCGGAACAGGAGCCCTTCTCCCCTCTAAAACATCCCATCCTCCTAGCAAGAGTTTAACTGCTCTACCTGGAGACACAAAACTTGTACCACTGCCCTGCACAGCCACAGCAGCTGTTTAGTCCTGTAACTCCCCCTGCCTCCCCTTCCCGCTCCCTCTGCAGCCCTTCCCAGCCAGTACACCCGGTACTTCCTGTGAGGTTTAGTCCCAAGAATCCCTGGATGTGAGGAACTCTTTAACCCTGAATGGAAGGTGTGGCTCAGTTAATAGTGTGCTCGCCTCACCTGTTTAGCACCTTGGGTTCTCTGTCCCAGCATCCCATAAACCAGGTACACATGCCTGCAGTCCCACCACTCGGGAAGTGGAGGGCTTTACAAAGTGTTCAGGTTGACTCTACTTAAGAAAAATCATAGCCAGGCATGGTGGTGTGAGTTCGAGGTCAACCCCGGCTAAGTAGCCATACCTTGTTGAAAGTGGGGGAGGGACTTAACAGGGAGAGGAAGCAATAACATGGAAGTGAGGAGTGTGACACTGAGTGAACGTTGGCTCTCAGCAGAGCTGGTCTCTGAAGCATGAGTGGGTTTGGTTTGGTTTGGTTTGGTTTTTTGTTGGTGGTGATGGTTGCATGCATTGGTTCGTTTGTTTGTTTGTTTGTTTTTGCCATTCACCAGAATGCCATTTGCAGAAGCCAAGGACCTGATCCAAGTTAGGAGTTTAAAAGCTTGTGCACCAGCCCACTTGCTGCTTCTGTGGGCCCAGCCTCTTCAGCGTTCGTCACTAACCCTTTCTCTGATCACAGGACACCGGGGACCTGGTCCCAGCTTCAGCAGACTTAAAAGGACCCCTTTCTCACTCACTATGTGTGGACTTGTTTTCCAGCAAGCCACTCAAGTAAAGCCACCTTCCAGAAGACTGTGGTGTGAGATCAACTGTCCTTCCAGCCCAGGAACCCAACATCTCTTCTCACCTCAAAACCTCTCATTTCAAAACAGGGTCAGGAAAAACAGTAAGCTCTCTCACAGCCTTTGTGTCCTTGTTTCTCTAGTTTTTAACTCAGTCATTTTCATGGGATGGATAAGTGCACGAACATAATAGAGTACACACCACTGCGTGCAACGCCGTGGCCATTCTACCTGTGTTGGAGTTCATTGAAATGTATAGAGCTTGGGACAGGGCAACTGTTTGAGTGGCTATGTTAATCTAGCTGGATGATGTTTCTACTGGTGAATTCACTGCAATAAAGTTGTTTTTATATTCTAAAAATCAGTAAAAAAAAAAAAAATAACTGCGCCATAGGAATATCAATTCCAAAATCCTCTTAAAGAATTGTCATAGTGCACATAACAGAATATGTGTGCGGATGTCAAAACGATGAATTAGATTGGTAAAAGCTGAGACAAAAAATAATCTCCAGGATATACTATTTAGCTTGTGGCAAAAGTCCAGTTGCCCTAAGGGGACAAGGTCATCCCCTGCCTAGCAAGGAAAGGCTACCCATTAATCACCGGAACTAACGCTGGCAAAGCGGGCCTCTCGGCTGACATCCAGATCCAAATGGTTAAGCACAGTGAGACAGGCTTTGGGGATAGTTTTGTTCCAGGAAAAATCAAAGCCATTTCCTTCTGAACAGAAACCTGACCACGGTCGAAAAGAATAAAGACAGGCCCAATTTTTGGCGTGTATTTGTGCTTCTCGGGGATAGAAAGCAGTTGGCCTGAGATCAAAGCCAGAAGTTTCTAAGCACACGGAGGTGGGGACTATGCAGGTTCATGTGTGTGCATGTGTGTGCATGTGCATGAATGTCCTTCCCTTGAGTGCCATGGTTTTATAAGATTTGTCCTTAATATTAACTTACTTGAGTCTCTCTCTCTCTCTCTCTCTCTCTCTCTGTGTGTGTGTGTGTGTGTGTGTGTGTGTGTGTGTGTGTGTGTGTGTGTGTGTACCCTGTACCCTCACCAACCAGAAGAGGCATCGCTTGGCCATCTGAGGTATCTTACCAGCCTCCAGGCATATTTCCTTCTTTCTACATCTCTTAAATTAAAAAAAGAAAAATTAAAAAACCCAAAGTCTAGGAGATCCCATCCCTAGAATGGAGAGACACAGAGAGCTGCTATGTTACCTGGGTCTAAGTTTCAAATGGAAGTTGCTCCCCTCAGGGGAGATTCGGGAGTGAGACCCACAGCAGAAGGAGTGCTTCAAGAGCCAAAGCTTTCCCTTTTGCTCGAATCCAAATCTTCTTCCTGCAATTCTTCTGTGCGAGAAATCCCACGGCTACCTCAGCAGCGCAGGACACGGACTGCCACACGCTCACTTTGGACCGTGTACATTCTCTAATCTTTGCCCAGGCAAACGGGTGTGTGGGATCAAGACCGTACTTCCCAATATGCCTGCTGATAGCTATGGAGAATAGGCCCAGTCAGAAGAAAAGTAAGGGCTAGTGAGGTAACTCAGTGAGTAATCGTTGGAAGACTCTGCTATTAAGGTTGCAGTCCACACCGTAGCCTGATACGGTCTCTGAGCTTGGTGCAAAATGGAGGCCTCTCTTTCTCAGCAGGGCTTCCTCTTCTCCGGCTGATCTTATCTGGGGAGCATCTCTAAGCTCAGGTGCCTGACCTTATCAGGAGGATGGCCTGCATGGAGCTTCCTGCAGGTGCTGCATGACTCAGTCCCACCCAGTACTTCCCAGCGTATGGTAATTAGGTGTTGTGTTGTGACCAATCAGTCCTCCCCACCCTTAACCCCCGAAGAACCTCTGAGGACAGTCACGTCGTCTATGGCCAGATTACAGGTTCAACTTTCTCTCTCCTGATAAGAGCTTCCCTAGCAGGTTCTTAGAGTTCCTCTTCCTGCAAAGGAAGCATTCCCAGGCCTCCACCCTAGGCAATAATGTATGTCTACCCTGAAGTCCCTCCCCGCTCTCCAAGATCTATATCGCCCTTGTTCAACCTGAGTAAAGTCGAGCTGCCAAGCTGAATCTGAGCTGAAGTCAGTAAGTCAATCCTCAGGCTGACAGCCAACAGCCCCCAAGGATAAGGGAGGGCCACCAGTAAAGTCACTTGCAGATTTCCTGAGTTCAGTCTCATGGGATAGAAACAAGGGCTGGAGGCCTTGGCGCTACAGATCACTGGGCAAGTGCTGCTGCTTCAACTAATCAGAAGAGAGCTGTGTGGGTAAGCACAAAAGCACAGCTATTTTAAGAGTTTTAATACCAAACACTTGGGAATGAGGGTAGATGGATCTCTATGAGTTTGAGGCCACCCTGATCTACAAAGTGAGTTTCAGGACAGCCAGCCAGGGCTACACAGAGAAACCCTGTCTCAAAAGGGGGATGGGGCTGACTTTTGTTCCCATCTTTTAAATGCAAGAATCTCATTGTTGAAAAGACAAAACTATAGTTTTGGAAAACACACTATCAATCGCTAGGAGTTCAGGTGAAGAGGTTTATAAATACGAAGGGGCAACGTGAGTTTGTAGGACTAAAGAAATAGTTCTGTAACCTTGTATTGGTGTGACTCCATCAATGTGTGGAAAAAAACTCATATATTGAAAGCTCAAGTTTACAAAACGGGAGCTTGAATTAAATTTCAAAAGGTCTCTGTCTCTAAGACAATTTCTAAGGTGTCTAAAATAAATGGGCCCATGGGGTAGTTCATTGCAAAACTAACAAGGGATATATAGCCACTCCTTCTGGGTTCTAAGAATCAGGAATGACAATACCTGTACCCACAGAGCCCACTGTGTCCTTCAGAGATGGCAATGAGAATGACCTCTTAGGTCATGGGGTCCAAGCCACTGGTAACAGCTAGACAAGAGCAAATCCCAAGAGCTGTTAGATCCTGTATGGGGCATTTTCTGTACATGTGATTCACGGGAGAACTTCAAAGTAAACAAATTTAACCAACAGAAGGGAAAAGGAAAACATGTTTGGTCACTCTATGCAGTTGACCATAAGAATCCTCCCATCACTCCTCCCATTGCTCTTCCCATTGCTCCCATCACTCCTCCCTTCATCACTCCTCCCATCGCTCCTCCCCTAACCCAAATAAAAGGAAAATGGAAGCATATGATCTGAAATATATGCCCAAAGACTTCCAGTGACTTCCAGCAGAAACCTAGGGGCAAGCAAGGAGTTAGAAAAGAAACTAGGACCCAAGAAAAGACACTCCAGGAGTGGTGAAGTTTATAATTTAGACTACTTATCAGCCCCCCGAGGACCTCAGCCACAGCTCTGAGAGATGATTCTCGAGCAAAGTCCAGCTAGCCACTTAAAGCACCCTCCTTGTCTTGCTAACCTGCCTCTGGACTTTTTCTCCTTCATTCTAGGAACTAAGAACTCAAGTACTCTAAACGTAGAGACTAGCCCTCAACCATCAGAATCAAGAAATAGATGGGCAGGGGGTTGTCTGGCAGTTAAGAGCATCCAGCTGCTTTTCCAGGAGACCTGGGTTCAATTACCAGCACCCAAGAAGTGGTTAACAACGGTCTATATCACCAGTTTCGGGGGATCTGGTGCCCTCTTCTGGCTGCCGTGGGTGCTGCATGTACATGGAGGCAAGCGTACAGGTGAGATACCCACAGACATTAGATAGGAAGGGAAAGAGAGGAGCAAACACACCAGTTCCACAGTGGGGTGATAGCGCTCCCAGAAGGTTCTCAGCACCAGGTCCCACTTGAGCTACCAGCCACATGCTGCCTGACTTCCCCCAGCTCCTTTTCACGCATAAACCCACTGCTCCCAAGCCCTTATTATAGGCCCGGTCTCCAGTAAACACCAACTAAGACACACAGCTGGGCTACTCTCACCCCTTGCACCCCGAGAACCATCTTGGAACATAATTAGGCGTTTCCATCAAATGCCGCTGACCGGAAAAAGTGAAACCTCTTAATGTCAGTAACTAGGCTAAGGGACTTCGACGGCTTCTAATTAGGAGGCTGGGGCTATTTTTCGTTGCCACTTCAGGAAACTGCAGATTTCCACTTCACACATGCACGGTCCTCCAGCTGGGACTGCCCAGGGCCCTCGGCTATAACCAGCAGTCCTGACCACCTCTCTCATCTGCCCTGTTTTGTGTAACAAGCCCCAGGAGACCGAGGCTCTAAGCCTTGCAGTGACCATCAGAGGGCTGGAAACTCTCTCATTGATGCAGGAGGTGAAAGGGCTTTGCAGAGCAATGTTTACCCACATCCGACTCCAGCCTGGCACCAGGTGGCACCTCCTTCCTCCCTCCCTCGCCGGTCTGTTCCAGCCCATCGCCTCCCAGACGCAACTGCTCAGGTTACAAAGCATCAAGATGGAAACTTGCCACTTGATTAAGATAAAAATAAAATAATCAAAATATGTACCACGTTTCTCTCAGAACAGATGGCTGGGGAGCTTGCCTCATAACACGGAGCATCAAAAATGAATCCGAGGCTCATCTTCCCGCATAATCAAGAACGTGCCCGATGTTTGTGCATCAGTCAGGCAGGAGTTGGAGACACTATCTGTTGGCGAAGGTTGAGAAATGACAAGGAAGCCGTTCATATCACAAGCCACTCACTCAGTCTGTGGGGTGACACTAGTCTACATCAGACCTCCTGTCAGTATGTGCGGAAGGCTACGAGCATGTGGAATAAATGACAGATGTTCCTAGAGGGCCCCGAAGCAGCCCTTCATCACATGGATCCACTCATGCTTCTTCCAAAGAGTGTCCCCCACTGCTTTGTGCTTTTTATCTCATGGAGACATCCCAGTCTAGACACTTTTCACCCCACCCTGGCGACAACACCCAAACCCATTGTGCTACGATTTATGTGTTTGCGTGTTTGCACTCCCTCGAGCTCCTTGGAAGCAGGGAACATTTCTTATGTGACTTGATAAGCCAGGGCCTAGCAAAGACCTAAATCAATGTTTGGTGAATAAATGAATAAAAATAATCAGAATTATTCAAAGAGTCTCTTAGTTTGTCTGGCTTCCTCTGCCATAGTCATTCCATTCCACTGGGGCACCAGCTTAAATCTTTTCAAAGCCTTCAATAAGACAAATCTGTCTGTGCTATGAAATTATTTCTAAAATATATGGAAAAGTAAAAAGGAGATACAGAATAATATGTACTAAAGACATAGATAATTGAGTTAGAATGGAGAGATAAAGCAAACACACACACACACACACACACACATATTCAATATTTCTGAGCTATCCAAGGAGTACACGAGGATCTCTCTCTCTCTCTCTCTCTCTCTCTCTCTCTCTCTCTCTCTCTCTCTCTGTCTCTCTCTCTCTCTCGGTGCACACATGTGCACATGTGCGTGCGTGCGTGCGTGCGTGTGTGCGTGCATGTGTCTGTGTCTGTGTCTGTGTCTGTGTGTCTGTGTGTGTGTTCCTCAATATTCCCAAGATATCCAAGAGAATGAAACAATAATTCAGAGAAGGGTAAGGTAAAGAAGTCTGTTTTTTTATTTACATATCCCTCTGGATCCTTAATTTTTAACCTTGCATATGAATTTCTCCTTTTCAATTTAAACACCAGTTAATAATAATCATTTTAAGAATCACTACTTAATGCTCATCATTAAAAACAATGACTTCATGAAGTTCTTAGACAAATGGATGGAACTAGAAAATATCATCCTGAGTGAGGTAACCCAATCACAAAAAAACACACATGGTATGCACTCACCGATAAGTGGATGTTAGCCAGAAAGCTCAGAATACCCAAGATACAATTCACAAACCACATGAAGCTCAAGAAGAAGGAAGACCAAAGTGTGGATGCTTCAGTCCCTCTTAGAAGGGGGAACAAAAGTACTCACAGGAGGAAATATGGAGACAAAGTGCGGAGCAAAGACTGAAGGAATGGCCATCCAGAACCTGCCTCACCTAGGGGATCCTTCCCAGTTACAGACACCAAACCTACACAATATTGCTGATGCCAAGAAGTGCATGCTGACAGGAGCTTGATACAGCTGTCTCCTGAGAGGCTCTGCACAGCCTGACAAATACAGAGGTGGATGCTCACAGCCAACCATTGGACTGAGAATGGGTTCCCAATGGAGGAGTTAAAGAAAGGATTGAAGGAGCTGAAGGGGTTTGCAACCCCATAAGAACAACAATGCCAACCAACCAGAGCTCCCAGGGACTAATCCATCATCCAAAGAGTACACATGGACAGACCCATGGCTCCAGCTGCATATGTAGCAGAGGATGGCCTTGTTGGGCATCAATGGGAGGAGGAGCCCCTGGTCCTGTCAAAGATGGATGCCCCAGTGTAGGGGAAAGTCAAGAGGGAGAGGTGGGAGGCGGTGGGTGGGTAAGGGAGCAAGGGAAGGGAGATGGGATAGTGGGTTTCTGGAGGGGAAACTGGATAACATTTAAAATGTAAATTAAAAAATCCAATAAAAGGGGAAAAAAAGAATCACTAGTTAAATGACTCCCCTGCTCAAACATATTCAATATTTTCCCGTTTCCCTCATAAGTTATGCTCTTAAACTCCAATAAAGGGTTAATAAAGGTTGATTTACTTACCTTTGCTTGATTAAAACTCTCCATTGACCCTCTCATGAGTTAGGCAAGTCTCTATGCCATAGGAACACATGTATCATCAGGGCTGTTCACAGATATCCCAGTTCACCTTTCAGCTGTGGGGCAGGATTTTATTTCTCTGCTTCTCCAGGGCTAACAAGTCAAACCTCTACACGGACAGGCAGTGGTGGCAGCATGAAGAGCCTACAGTAGACAACTATTAGGATGTGTCCTTGGCCCTTGCCTCCTGGCATCTGTCCACTTGTGTGGCCTCCTCTCCTTGAGCATAGGCTGATCCTGGCAGCTAGTGTATAAGGAACAAACCACAGCAAAGGCAATGCTCACTCTTCCTCCCTCTCCTCTTCCCCCTTCCCACATCCACACTGATCCTAATGAAGGTCACATAACAAGAAACTACAGTTGCCCTCCAGCCTTGATGTAGTGAGTCCTGTCAATGACCAGGTGCATGAACTTGGAAGTGGATCCTGAGCCCAGTTGGGACTTGAGATGATCATGTCCCCAGGAGATATTTTGACTGTGATCTTATTAAAGAGCCTGAGCAAAAAAAATCCAGCTAAACCACCTCCAGATCCCTGACTTCAAAATGGTAACATGGTAGTCTGTGTTACTTAAAGTCGCTAGTTTTATGCTATTATGCTGTACAGCAGTAGAGTCCCTGCCCCTGTTCTCCCCTTGATGACTATATGTTGGGTAGTCAAGGAAGTTGTCTTTGACCGGACATGGTGGCCCATGTCTTTAATTTCAGCACCTGAGAGAGAATTGAGCTCAAGGTCAGCCTGGGCTACACAGAGAGACCCTCAGAAGACAGAGCGAGAGTAAGAAAGCTCGTGTGTTTGAACAGACATTCCTAAGAGAACAGAGAGATGACTTAGCTGCTTTCAGTGTTAGGCGCCAGGCCAGATGCTATGGGTTCATTTTTTAACTTTCAAACCAGCCTCTCAGCCTCTATTCTCCTTACTTTGCAAATGAGCAAACTGAACACAGAGATTAAGTGGTTCGTCTGAGACTGGGTTGCTAACAAAGAGCAGGCATAACAACAGTCACAGATCTGCCCCTCTCTAGAGCCCATCTCTGCTGCACTGGCACATGTGGACCCTACCACGCCGGCACACACAGAACCCACCAGGCTGACACACAGAAATGGATCTTCAGGGACAAAGATCATGAGGAAAACCCGGCATCAGGTTCTAGCTCTGCACACAGCCTTCTTGCTCACAGCTCCAAAGAGAAGGTGAGGAAGCCACTCACAGACCGCTTTCTCCCTCAGCTGAGGCCCATCCTGACCCACCCTCGAGAAAGGTTAAAAGTTGCTGGAAGCAGTGCCAAATGAGAAGGTGGGGGTCTTGTTTCAATGATGCCCAGACTTTCAAGACAGCAACCTGGAGCATTAAAGCACGCTTCGGTCCTTCTGAACTGAGGGTCCATGGCCTCAGCGTTTACCCATGAGATGGTTCTTGTCTTCAGATCCCTCCGGTAGGGGTCAAAAAAACACTGTAAGAACTAATGGGCCAGGAGCCAAGACATCTCCCACGTGACTCCTCTCCCCAAGCAACACCTAACACTCCAAACCCACATTCCTCAGAATCTCCTCAGTATTTTGATTCAAACCCACGATAAACTTGTGGGTTCAACAAAAGAAGAAATTGATGTTTTAATACAACACATTATGGCACCTTTAATTAACCGCAGAAATAGAAAGAGGATATAAAATAGAAAGATTAGTTTAAAATCAACACTGTGCTGGTAAGGGCAGCTCGCGATTCCATGAACATTAATTGCTAGGTAGTCTCATTACTGATTAAATAAGAAATCTCAAATACCATTAAACAATTGTGATTAAATGCACGTCATCCTAATTGAATGTGTGGTTTATTGCCTTCCTCTGGATCGGCAGGTCACCTTCCTGTTTTGTGCCTTTGGAAAGGGCACATCTAAGCGGTAACAGCGTCATGCCATTACTTCTGAGAGCCTGAAACCCTCAGAACTGTATCCTAAAATATGGCTGTATGTGCAGGTGGGGAAGGAGGGTGCCCCACAGTAGGGAATCTGAGATAATAAAAAATAAACCCCATTTTATGTCACAGCCAGGTACATTTTCCTCTCCTCTCATTTCTCAGCTCTGGCTTTCTGAAGCCAGGGGTGCTTACAGTCTGTCTGTCTTTGGAGTCATTTGAGAACTGGGGGAGTCACTCTCTTCGTGGTTTACAGAAGGGCTCTGCACCCTGCAAGCTCGCTCTAATGAGGCAAAGACTGTGGGGCAACAGGAGGCCTGAGGTCTGCTCTCTTCTCTGGACAAATGTCTGCTAAATGTCATCCTTTGGGGTTTTCCAAACACAAGGAGACTAAATTGACCCTTTACTCTTTGGATCTGAGCTTTTTCCTGTGGTATGGTCTCTCCTACTCTGGCTTAGTCCTTAGCTAGGACTAAGTACCAAGATGAAGTGGGAGAAATGTAATTTCATGAATGCCTATGGGCTGTATTGTCCCATGTGATACACTATCCTGGGAGGCGTCTGCACAGCACCAGTCCCAGCCCCAGAACTTGAAAACAATTGCACAGTAAATTGTTCCTTACTGATGAGATGGGGTGGGAGCAACAGGAGAAAGAGGGAAGAGGGAAGAGGGAGGGAGACAGGGAGGGAGAGAGGGACAGGGGAGGGAGAAGGAGAGAGACAGGGACTGGGAGAGGGGAAATTCTAAATTTCAAAGCTGGTGACATCACTACTCTACTTCAGGTAACAGCTCAAATTTCCCCACTTCTGGAACCTTCCCAGCCTCTCTCTCTCCCACACTCTCTCCCTCCAGTGGCAAACCACACTGTACCTCACCAACTTTCAGTAGACACCACTGTGTTTGGCTTTTGTAGTCTGTTTCCCGCCTGAGATGCTCTTCTCACTGGTGGGAAATTTGTTTCCTATGGGTAGGACTGCCTTGCCACCAGGGGTCAGTCAACAGCATCTCTTGTGCTGGATACCAGCGTTGTGCAGTCTAACAGTCTGCTGGTGAGTACTGATTGGTGGATGTGGATGAGCAGGTGGTGCCAGGAGAGAGAGATGTAGGCACAAGGATAATGAGACTAACGTCATCCCCAAAGGCTGTCTACAGACTGGCCTAGGCAGGGAGCTGTGCAGGTGCCACAGTGATAGATGCTGAACCTAACACCTAACCTGGCTTAGAAGAGGCGTGAGTAGGTGACTGAGAGAGGGAGGGAGGGATGGAGGGGGGAGGGGGAGGGTTGGAGGGATGGAGAGGTGAAGGTATGGGAGAGAGAGAGACCAGGGAGGGAGGGGGGGGAGGGGCCAGGAGGGAGGGGGGAGGGAGGGGCCAGGAGGGAGGGGGAGGGGGAGGGAGGGGAGTTGGAGGGAGGGAGGGGTTGAGATGAAGGTAAGGGAGAGAGGGACCAGGAGGGAGGGAGGGGGTAGAGGGAGGGTGGGAGGGAGAGAGGGAGCAGTGGAGGGAGGGAAGGGGGAAGGAGGGATGGAGGGAAGGAGAGATGGTGTTAACTTTATCTCTGCACGCAATATTATACAAGCATGTAGCAGAGATGGTCCAAGGGCTGTGGGTGATGTCAACTTTAATTAAGACTGCTTGGTAAAGAGCAAACAAGTTTGTGATAGGCTGGGAAAGGGGAGCAGAATCTGCAGGGGAGCTGGGGCCTCCTTAGGGTAATTGGAGTTCCCAAAATAATAAGACTGAGGTGGCCCTGGGAAGAGACAGAGAAGGAAGTGGCTGCATCAGCTTCCCACTCCCCGCTCTGCAGCTGCAGCTCTCTCATCTCTGGGTCCCTCTGCCTCCCTCCCAATTCTCAGAAAGAACAAGACACAGCCAGGCTGAGAAAGAACGTGCCCCGGGTCACTCTTTTTGTGTAGGTAGACAGACAGAAAAGGCTTAGGCTGAAATAGCCGCTGCTGCTTTCCTGGCCAGCCTTCTGGGGTGGAGAAAACCTCTGCACTTCTGTGAGCTAGAAATAAATGATGGAGGAAGGACAGGCTCGATGGACAGCTGCTGCGAGGTGCTCAGGAAGGAAGCCTTTCTTCCTCAGCCCATCCGCTCTTCCTCAAGTGCGAGACAAAAATCAATAACAACTCACTTCAGATTTACAGTGTTCCCAATTTGGAAGTTCGAGTTTTAAACCTACCTTAAATATTCTGCCCAGGGCCCTAAGTCTGAGCACAGAATGTTCTATCCTGCAAATGCAACCAACAGAGGGGTCTGGCTGAATCTGGATGCTTCTCAGGGTAGAAAATGAAGTCAGGAGAAGGATGAGACAAGAGGAGTTCTTTGTGTACAAGGGTGTACAAGGCTAGCCTGGGCTGCATAGGAAGTTCAGGACAGCCTGGGCTACTTAGGGAGACATTACAAAAAAAAAAAAAAAAAAAAAAAAACCGTTTTGGAAGTCAGAGGCCCTGGTGCATTCCAGTTCCAAAGCCTTATTTCACTTCTGCCCTGCATCACAGGCCAGGAGGCGTGACAAATTATCTTATCTTTGTCTAACCTTTGCTGGACCCAGTCTTGCTTCGGGGTTTAACTTTAATATATGGCTTCAGTTTAATAGCAAAGTGGTTCTCTTAAAAATGTCAGGTGATGAAATGCTGAGTCACGGAGAAAAGAGGAGGGCTGAGTAGAGATGAGAATCACTGGGGGGTGGGGTGGGGTGAAGAGGGACGCCACACATCCTCAATCTAAAGAGAAGGAGACAGAGCTGAAGTTCAGATCAAATTTAGGAGGTGGTGTTCAGCCACCAGGGGACCGTTCACTCTGCAAGACGAGAATGAATCGGATAGGATGATCCACCATCACTCGAGATACTGTCACCCAAACTGTAAACACAGCCGTGTGTATGTGACAGTCAACACTGTGTACTTCACAGCTGACTAAGCTGTACCAAACAGAACCAAAACTACGAAAAGAATCAAGCAAACAGCGTTGGGGATGCGCAAGATGCTATGGCACGGCCGATGAGCCCTAGAAAGTCCGTTTGTTTTTCTGTTGATAATTGTGTTGTCTTTATAAGTGAATCCAACTGCACGGTAATAATCGACCCAAGCAGAATCATTAATGAATCCTGAACTCATCATGCAAAACAACAGGGAGAAAAGGGATGTTTGTATCGTACTCATTCATGAAATGCACAAGAAAGACCAAATTAAATTTTTTACCTAGCTGGAAGGACCTCGACTTACACGAGGGGAACCCTTGTCTCAGGAAGAATTTTGGTTACTGTGGAGAAATAATAGAATGATCAAAATTCTGTAGGGCATTTGGCAGAGCAGTTATCTGTCACACACAAGGCCCCGGGTTCAAGTCTCATCATTGCATTAACAGGATGTGACATCATATACGCGGTACCTCATCGCTCGGAGGTAAGGGCCAGGAGGATCAAATGTATAAAGCCAGCCAGGACTATAGAAGACCCCAACAGTAAGAAAGAAAGAAAGAAAGAAAGAAAGAAAGAAAGAAAGAAAGAAAGAAAGAAAGAAACAAACAAACAAACAAAGAAACAAACAAACAAACAAAGAAACAGAGAAACGGAGAAACGAAGAAACAAAGAAACAAAGAAAGAAAGGTGGATCTAGCTATGCAATAAGGCGTAAACCACGGGGTTTGTATCCTCCTAGTGCGTGAGAGATGCAGATACTCCCAGATTCACAGCTCTGGAGCTTCCAGAGTGAGTGGAAGATGAAGCCAAGTGTTTTCCCACCAGCAAAATCAAGCCAACACCTGCACGATGAAGCTTCCTCCCATCCTCTATGAAACACATTTGTCTTCTGCCTGTACCAAGAGGTAAGATGGAGCAGTGTGCACTAAGTATCACTCACTGTCTGGGTGTGCCGCAGGGCATGGCTGTGGTGTGCAGCAAGGTCATCGTGGCCATCCCAGCGCACCCCCCTGGACCTCACACTAAGCAAACCAGCTCCACTCCAGAACAGCGCATTTGAAGTCTCTGCTCAGACTCTATCCCCCTGTAGGATTTCTTCAGACCCCGGGGTGAGCCTGGGGTAGGTGAGAGTCCTCTGTAAAAGACCAAACAAGCCCCACAGTTGTCATCACAGCCCTAACCCTCACGGTTGTGAGGTGCCAGGTGCCTGAGCCTCCAGATCCACTCATCAGCATGTTCCCTGCTGTCAGGCTGCAGCAGGAGACATGATTTCCATTTCTCATCAACAGCCTGGTTCCACCTCGCATGCAAAGGCAAGGGCTTCAGATGCTCACCCGTGACAGAAGAGGCAGCTGGGAAGTGGGCTGCCCACCTCCAGGGCTCCTTTACATGGAGACGACTGGGAGCCTTCCAGGTGCCATTCCCACCCAGGCCCCTGTCAGAGGGAGCTGTCACTCATCCCCACCCACTGCAGTCACGCCCACTGCAGATCACCTCATACACACAAAAGTTACTCTCTGTCCTAAGAAGGGTCAGAAGGCCATGATCCTGCGGACCCCATGCTCTGTGGCTCACAGGCCATCAGGCAGCATGTTCCCGTGGCTCAGTGCTAAATCATCTCATATAGAGGACATGCTGGATCTTCTGTGAGAGCTTGTTTCCAGTGTGGCTTATCCCGGCACTGAGGCTGGCAGACCTCTGTGTACACCAGGCTAGCCTCGTGTACTCAGTGAGTTCCAAGCTAGCCAGGGCTACTCGATGAGGCCCTGTCTCAATAAAGAAAGGGGAGGGGCTTATTTCTAATCTCCTTAGTAACAAAGTTATTGACGTTGAGCGGAGCAGTCTCTAATGCTGGCACTTTGGCCATATCATCTCACGTCACACGGTTGTCCTGTAAGGTAGCCGTCTTTGTGCCCTGTGTTAGGACAGTGCTCAGAGAAATCAGAGCACTTGTTCAAGGGCACAGGTCCAGGAGGTATCAAGGTCAGAGTCAAATGTGCTGACTGCAAACAGCAGGCTTTTGCATCTTCACTGCCTCGTCTCCCTCTTGCCTTGTAAAACCCCAGTGGGACTGACACTGACCAATGGGCCCCTGGACACAGCAGGTCCTAGAAGCGGAAGCAGCCAGGTTTGTTTGGTAGCAAACTCAGTGGCAGGAGAAAGGAGCTTCGTGCAAGTTGTAAGGGATGGTTTGGTTTTTCTAAGACACCTAGTAAAACGCATACCATTTTGGAAGCCAAGTCAGGTGACACTAAGTGTCCTGCGGGTGGTCGATGTCATGGAGGTACGGTGGTCAGATTATCTCCCTTTCACTAGCGGTCCCTGGAGCCGCAACATCGCCTGGGAGCTGATTCCTAATGCGGAATCTCAGGCGTCAGAGAAGAACCTGATGTGTAATGTGATCCTCAGGTTCTTGCACTCTAGAGAGCCAATGGATCAGCAGGAGCTGACCACCAGCTGCTGCTGTGGGGAGAGCGTGAGGCCTGGTTGGAATTGCCTGGGAAGCTTTGAAAATCCCAGCGGCCGAGCTGCAACCCAGCTTCCTTAAATCAGCTTCAGTGGGAACGCCACGCAAGGTCCCGATTTCAAACTTCCGCTGCTGTGCAACTGTTAAGAGAAAAAAATCTGATGACAGGGGACCCAGGTTCAAATTCTGACCCTGTTTACTGACCATTTCACGAAGGGCAGGTCACCTCGTGTCTCAGGGCTCCGGGGTTCTCGTGTGAATAGAAGTGGTAATAACCATGTCTAGCCCACATAAACTATAAGCACCCCCATAAACTGTGAAAAGCTGTAATGGTGGTCCCTATGCTTCTGGCCTTCTGTGTCACGTTTCCTGCCAAACCAAAGGAAGAGAGAAAGGCCTTATATCTTTCCGTTTTGTCATCGGACATCATCCTAATTGAACTCACAATGTCGCTGGAAGGCTCAGAGGAAAAGAGTCGTCATCTCCTGGAAGTGTCTCACTTGGTGTTCCTGCCTGCGGCGGTCCACTTCATTTCCCTCCCTCGTCCCACAGTGTGTGAGGCAGTGAACCAGAGAGGTCGGACCTCACAGGCTTTGCTGTCTGATGGGCCAATAGCTTCCAACTACCAATTCATGTCCAGGATCCCCACCAGCACACTCCACGTGTGGACCCGGGCCAAGAACTCTTCTTCAGTTTCAAAACTGTCTTCCTTCGGTCCAAACCAGATGGCTCACTGAGAGCTGAGGTGGGAGCAATATGCCGGAAGAAGCCATGGAGACCATCTGCGTGCTTCTGCCTGCTCCTCCAGCATCTCTTTCTAACGTTGCCCGCTGCATATCCCTAGCCGCCATTGAAATCTTGCTAGGCGGTGACAAGTATTCCACCCAAAGTCAAGCAATATGGAATGTCTTCAACTCGGGTATGAAATCACGTGATAAATGGTGAACAAAGAAAAAAAAAAACAGCCATTGTTACCCATCTACAAGTTCAAAGCTGAGATTTGTGTCCGTTTTGAAAATGATCCATGGGGGCTGAAGATGTGGCTCGACCACTGAGAGCACCGGATGCTCTTCCAGAGGACTCAGGTTCAATTCTCAGCGCCTGCGTGTTGGCTAACAACCGACTGTAATTCCACTTCCAAAGGCTCTAATCCCCTCTCTGGACTCCACAGACACTGAATGCAGAATGTGTAAGCAAAACACCCACACATATAAAATAAAACGTTTTTAAAAGTGTTTAAAAGAAAATTACCCAAGACTTGGAGCTTTACCTGAAAGGCTATGTCAAGAATAAAATCCAAGGCAAACATCATTATATATAATATATTATAATATATTTAAATATATTATAAGTTATTATATTAAGTTATATATTATAATAGAATAAAAATTAAACATTTGCTAAACATGATTATTAGCAATATGCATGCATTTAGGAATTGCTACATCAATCTAATTAGTGTATGAATTACCTCACATGTTCAGATCGAGTGAACTTACTCCCCCTGACAGTTACGTCCTTTGACAAGAATCTTCCCCTTCCCAAAGACCTTTTTGGTTCTTTTTTTTTTTTTTTCGGAGCTGGGGACCGAACCCAAAGACCTTTTTAACGCCATCCTGTGGTCTTTTTATGAACTCAGTCACCTTGGGTCTAAAGCAGTGTTCGGTACCTGGACTATTTCACTTAAGGCAGCACCCTCCATTTCATCCACGTTGCTGCAGGAACCAGAGTTCTCCTTCTTTTATGAGGCTGGTCAGTATTTCACACCTTAGCCAGCCAACGACTGACTGGAAATTTACATTATTCTATATTCTGACCGTTACAAAAAGCTGCACGATGAACACAAGGATGTAGACTTCTCTTGAACATGCCAGCTTACATCTTTTGGATATGAATGAAATTGGTAAATAATGTGCTGGCCCCGTGTTTAAGTTTTGAAGAGCATCCACACGGTTTTTCAGAATGGCTGTATTAATTTACATTCCCATCGGCATTATGCGTGAGTTCTAATCTATTCACATTTTGTCGATACTTTTCCCTCCTCCTTCTGATAATAGCTAGTCTAATGGTGTGGGTGACGTCTTGTGTGATGACCAATATGCAGCTTAACAGGTTTAAGGGGAAGCTCAGTTGAAAAACTGCCTCCATCCCATTGGCCTGAGGACCTGCCTCTTGACTGTGAACTGATGTAGAAGAGCCCCGCCCCCTGCTGTCCTTAGACAGGTGGGCCTGGGATGTATTAAAATAAAAAGGAGTACCTGGGGGCTGGAGAGATGGCTCAGTGGTTAAGAACACTGACTGCTCTTCCAGAGGACCTGAGTTCAAATCCCAGCAACCACATGGTGGCTCACAACCACCTGTAATGAGATCTGATGCCCTCTTCTGGTGTGTCTGAAGACAGCCACAGTGTACTTATATATAACAAACAAATCTCTTTTTAATATAAATAAACAAATCACCTGACCTCCTTGACGACCCGCTCTAGGCTGTAAGGTGAAGTACACCCTTTCCTCCCCAGGTGGCTTTTGATCATGATGTTTATTAAAGCAGCAGAAAAAACAAACCAGAACACTTAATTTGCATTCCTGATGGTTAGCGCTTCTCATGTGCCCACTGGGTGTCTGTAAGTAAAATCAGAACTTATTAAACAATCGAAAACTGTCTGTGAGAAGCCATACCTGAGTAGACTGGATATGGTATACATCCCAAGATGTATCGTGGGTGACAAACATTGTCAGGACGGTCTTATTTCGTGGACGCCACAGGGTCTGTTTTCTATAAGCTAATGATTCTGAAAGTGTGGAGGCATGCCGTCAGCCGCATCTGACCACCGCAGTGTGCCAGGGAGCTGTCATGGTAAGGTTGTCACACACAGCCCGGGCTTCGGTGGACTTGGTCTCAGCTGTGCCTGTTGTGAGCTCCTTAATTGAGTTATGTACGTGGTTGTGATCACATGTGAATTTAATTGCCACTTAAAACGTCTTTTAAAGGATTCCGCTATGGTTTGGCATTGAAACAAGAAGTTACTGAGCACAGAGAAAGGTGTAGAATTAGAACAGCAGGGCGTAATTTGGTACTCCTGGAGCAAAGCCTGTTAGTGGAGTCATGGTTGGAATCCACCCTTTGGGGTTTTGTGGGTTTTTTTTTAATTGAGGAGAAAATACATGTTTTACAAGACATAAGAAAGGAAGCTATTATGTGTTATAACTGATCTATATGCAGATATGTCATACGCATATATGTGTTCATTACTTGTCAAACAAAGCAAATAAAGACAAAAGGCACTACCCTCGAGAACGGGTGAAACCAATTGAAGTGACCGTGGGATTGATTTAGCAATTTCACAGGGCTCTAATTATAGCGTTATGCCATAGATTGCACTATGACTATGAGTCTATGTACAAGCAATGAAGGAGCGTGCTGTCGAAGCACATGCAAGGCAGGTACGGATGCTCATGTCAACTCAGGAGTCAGAGGACAAGAGAACCATGTGAGCCTAGGAGTTTGAGGACTGGACTAAAACTAATTCAAAGTAGAGATCATCCTAAAATATTTCAAATTAAATTACAAGACAGCAGTTTCAAAAATATAATCAATACTAGAAGCATTAATCACATTAGAAACTAATTGTCAGAAGACCACGGCAACAGAAAACAAAAACAAAACAAACAAACAAACAAAAAAAAAACCTCAGCCTAAGAATCAGGTTTCTGAAGAAGAATTCAGAATGGGAAAAAGGAACAACAACTGAAGGTTTAATAAAAAAAAAAAAAAGAACACTCCAGAAATAAACATTAAGGGAGGCTATGAAGAAAGAAATTGTTCACCAGGTACCAGGTACCAATAACAAAAACAAGAGGAAGGTGCCACTGTTAGTCCCAGTTACTTAGGAGGCTAAGGAAAGTGGATTGTTTGATCCCAGCCATTTGGGGCAACACAGATAGGCTTCCCACTTCAAAAAAGGGTGAGGTGAGGTGCGAAGGATGAGGAAGAGAAGATAAAGGGGAGTCAAGTAAGAGTTGTGTCTGTAAATACTCCAGCGAGTTTCTTCATTCTAAACAGCAGCAGTAACGAACAATTCCATCTACATCTTGACCTGACCGAGACAGACAGCAGGGGTGGGGGAATGAAGAGGAGTAGGAAGAGGAGGAGGAAGAGGAGAAGGAAAGAAGGAGAATGCAATCATAAAAAGACATAAAGGAATTACATCACACTGGTCCTGGTTCATTTCTCCAACAATAAAGCTACTGAGCTCTGACAGGGAAAAGATACAGAATGTACTCTCCAATAGGCTCCAGTGTTTTAAAAGAAACCACATTCAGAACGCCTGTCACTCACATTTTCTTCAAATCACTTTGTTAATTTACACTTCACCTTCCCAGGTCACAAGTTAACATTAGGAAATTTAAAAGAAAGGAAGGAAGAAGGAAAGAAGGGAGGAAGGAAGGAAGGAAGGAAGGAAGGAAGGAAGGAAGGAAGGAAGGAAGGGCAGGTGGTAGAAGGATAAGCAGTGGGCATAGGATCCAATTCAACATAGAGATCAGTCACGTGATTGTTAAAGTCTGGTTACAAGACGGAATAATTTCAAAATCATGCTAGAATGAGAAGCCAAATAACACCGAAAAACTGATTAGATAGTAACTCAGACCCCAAACGCAATAAGCTTCGTGCAGGCAGTGACACAGAGTAAAGTGGAGTCACACGGTCTCTTCATTCTACCCAGCTGAGGGCTGAAAAGTAACGACTATCAAACCCCTTTACTCTTTAAAAAAAAAAGAAACATTGGGAACAGCATACATTTATTTTTTATTTTATTCTTTAGTAATTTAGACACGAATACAATGTGTTTAGATTATATCCACCCCCATTCCCCTAGAACACCCACACCAATACACACACATCAATGTGCACACACACCTCCCAAATTCACACGCTCTTTTTCTTTTAATGGCCCACTGAGTCCGTGCTGTGCTGCCTGTGTGTGCAGAAGTCTAAGGTGCCATTGCTGGAGAGTAGGCAGCATACCACGGCCACACCCCTCCATACATTGCATAGGAGAGCAGGGGCTGGCTTTTAAAGTGACACTAGGCCTCTGCCACAAGGTATTCCCAACACACAAGAGTATTTTTATTTGTTATGAAAAGAAATGCACATTACACTCCTTGAAGAAATCTGCATCTTTACTTAGAAGAAACCCACCTTTACTTAGGCCTGGCTACCTGTGGTGGTTTGAATGTGCTTGACCCAGAGAGTGACCTTTGGGGAGTAGCTGTGACCTTATTGGAGGAAGTGTGTCACTGTGGAGTTGGGCTTCGAGACCCTCCTCCTGGCTGCCTTCGGATCAAGATGTAGAACTCTTAGCTCCTTCTCCGGTACTGTCTTCCTGGTCACTGCCATGCTTCCCTCTTTGACGATAATGGACTGAACCTCTGAACCTGTCCTTTATATAAGAGTTGCCTTGGTCACGGTAGGATTTCACAGCCATGAAAACCCTAAGTAAGATATACTGCCTTCTTTGTAAAGATTCCTGAAGCTTGCTGTCAAGGGACAGCAGAATTACTGGTGGTCAGTGTGGTCCCTTCCACACCTGAGGGCAGATCCACCTGATGCCAGATTCATGACGGTCCATGTTTGTCTTGTCCAGTGTCATCCGTAGCACATCTCCCTCAGACTGTAGGGACAGCTCTCCACAGTAGCTATGGTCACACTCAGGCCCGACATTGGAACAGGTAGCAGACAAGAACCATCCCAGTAGGTAACATTTGTTTCCAATTTTACAAATGAGTCTGAGAAAAAAAATTTTTTTTTTCAAAATTGCTACAATGAATGGCAGGGAGGAATCACTTTCTGACTTAAAGTTCTTCAGAGCCTACCACAGCATTTCCCTAATCCCAGAAAAGAGAGAGT
>NC_046161.1:44906936-44966936 GCF_011064425.1 Rattus rattus
AGATCGCTGTTGTGAGAAGGGGTAGCCTGGAAGAGCACGAAGACCAAAGCAACAAAGACTTAGGAAAGGCTAGCCCCTCCCCGAAGGCCTCCCTCACTCTGAGGCTCTGAGCCTGTGTCGCCAACTGTTTAGAACAAACTGTCCATGACCTAGCATCATCAGCCTTCACCCCAGGTCAGAGGACCAGCTTCACCTTGGCTCTGCACCAGGTCATGGTGACCACCTCCCCCACACACTGCCACAAACTCAGCCTTCTATGTGGCACAAACAGCTTGTCAGGAAGCTCTTAGCAAGGGGCTCAGGATGGAGAAAAAAGTACTTGGGAACCGAGGAGACGGCCCTGCCCTCATTGTGCCTGCTGCAGAGACCTGGCCCTGGGAAGCCTTGGTTGCAGGCCTTAGTCAGCATCTTCTGCCATGGGGCCTGGCCTCTTCAGAAGCAGGAAACCCTGTCAGTGTAGGACCTGAAGAGGCTGCCTGAGGCAGGCCTGAGAGAGCAAGGCTGCAGCTCAGGGGACGGGCAGACTTCACCACAGCATGCAGAGGACTGGCTGCAGAGTGGTTACAGAGGGAGCAAATGTTTCAGGGACTCCGGATGACAAAATGTCTGCATGCACAGAGAACATGGAAAGAAAAGAGAGTCGGCAGAGGGAGATAAAGCCAAGCGCTTTATCTTGAAAGAGATAGAAGAGGGAGAGATGAAGTTAAGAACTTAATGAATTTGGGGGGAGGGAATAGATAGGTTTTTATCATCAATTAGAGTTGCCAGGGTGTATGAGGCCCGCGCGAGAAAGAGGATTATGGAAGGTAACTAGAATGTTCTAGACCTTATCACTACAGACTGCAGACCCAGGCCCTTTGCTTTCAGCCCCCAAACTTGGGTCACCTGAGTCTGAGATCCACAGGCCTCAACCACTCAGTTGTCAGCAATCCGAGTTCTTGTAGTCTTGTCTAAATAAAAGTTAAAATGAAGGCCCAATACCACTGAGGTTCCTCTTCCCATGTAGACACCAGTGAAATCTTTCCACAAAACCACCAACCTGCAGCAACCTTCGTCATCCACACTTCATGATCCGACTCTGCCTCTCAGCTCCCCGAGCTACTTGGCCACAGCCAGATCTTTCCACTGCCCACCTTTGCACAAGCTGGTCCTTCTCTCCCAACTCTAGACTCACCCTTCTTTTAAAACCAGCCCACCCCACGCCCCACATCTCCCCGGAGACATCGCTGCTTCTGGGGAGTGAACTTGCTTTGAGTCATCTGGTCAAGACGCACCTCCTTCATACATAGGGGCTGCTCAGTATGCCTTCGACCAGAACAGGAGGGAAAGGGGCAGTGGGAAAAATGACCCCATGGGTAAACAAGTCAATTGGTGGTGAGATCCGATGCTGAAATGTCTTAAAGTATAAGGAGTAGGAAAGGCGGAGAGAACACAGTGAGCTGCGGACATCAAGAGTTCAGAAGAAGCAGAAGCTACCAGAAGTACTGGCAAGGGCAGGAGACAGGGCAAGAGAGAGCTCAAAGGAACCTGCAGAGAGAAGCCAGCTCACTTGCCTGGGTCAGGATCAGTGCAAAGACTTGGGACTCATGCTGTGGAATCTCAGGTCTGAGGCACGGGACCCTATCCATCCTCTCTGACTTCATGAGCTGCTGTGAAGGGGACTGTGGCAAAGAATTTGCCCTTGTCCTAAAAATCTTCCTGAAGCTAAATTGAAGGCTTTTGGATTAATAGCGTTGGTGGAGATTTCAAGACAGCCAAGTATTGATTAGGTCATGTGGTTATTAGTAGTCACTCTTGTGACTCTATAATCAGAAAGAGTAAGTCGGATAAAGAGAAATAGAAATGTGTGATTTGAGGAGAAGGGTGGGTACCAGGAAATGGAATGGAGCTAGGCCCAGTGCTCTGGGAAATAAAAGATGTAACGAGAAGCCAGAGACTGTTTGCTGAAAACAGTGGGAACTCAACTGGTGTCAAAGAGAGATGGACAATCAGGAGGCGCTAGAAATGGAAGCCTCCAGAAGGGAAAACCTTGCTGGAGTTTCTGGAGATTGTGCTAATTGTCACATATGCAGCAGTGTTCAAATTCTGGTGTAGGAGAACTGGGGACGTGGGGGGCGAGGGGCGCACTCTCACCAGCCACCATGCAGAATCATTCATCAAAAAGAGATCGACAAAAAGCTAGATGGTGGGCTCTGCATTTGTAGTTCTCTAAGCCACAGCTCAGCACATGCCCTTGAGCTGTGAAGAAAGCTTACTGTGACCCGCAGAAGAATGGGCCATGAGAAGAGGATGTACCCGTGAGGATGTGCCCATGGGGATGAGCCCATGAGGACCGTCAGTTTCCCCTAAGCCAATGACTATCAACTGTTGATGGGGTAGGAGCCTGTCAGTTTCTCTAATAGTCACTGAGGGATGACTTGGTGGGAAGGAAGGGATTTCCAGGGCGTAAGAGGGTGAATATACTCACAATGCATTGTGTATGTATGTGAAACTGTCAAGAATGAGAAAAAGGAAGGCCTGGTAGAGTCAAGGGTTTGGAGACAGAGAGAAAGCGTCCTGTTATATGCCCAGGCAGCCACTAGAGGGCGAAGCTTCTTCATGAAACATTTCAGCAGCTCAAGGGCGTACAAGGTTAAGAAAACCACATTCCATACATGAAAAAAAAAAAATGCTTTCTTGGGCGTGGATGGATTCCACAGCGTATTTACCTATAAAATTCTCTTCTTATCTTGTGCTTCCGTGATGCTAAATGTCATATCTCAGCGACACGGCTTCTTAGAACCAGTTTTACTGCCATCCTAATCTCAGGCATCAGATAAAAAGAATTCAGAGGCCATGGGCTATGATGAAATGTAGCACAAAGAAACACAAAAGCAAATTCTGCCTACATTAGACTTCACCAAGCCTGGAATCTTAGAACACTGAGACATAATCTCAAAAAGTGTTACTGTGAGAGCTGTCTTTCTTACTCCCACCTTTTTCTCGGTCTCTCTTTCTCTCGATCTCTCTCTGTGTCTGCATGTGTATCTGTGTGTGTGTGTGTGTGTGTGGCTGTGTGTGTGTGGCTGTGTGTGTGTGGCTGTGTGTGCATGTATTTGTGTGTGGCTGTGTGTGTGTATGTGTGTGTGTATCTGTGTGTGTCTCTGTGTGTGTATATGTGTGTGTGTCTGTGTGTATATGTGTGTATGTGTGTATGTGTGTCTCTGTGTGTCTGTGTGTGTGTATGTGTGTGTGTGTCTGTGTGTATATATGTGTATGTGTATATGTGTGTCTCTGTGTGTCTCTGTGTGTGTATGTCTATGTGTCTGTGTGTGTGTCTGTGTGTGTCTGTGTGTGTGTATGTGTGTGTCTGTATGTATATGTGTGTATGTGTATATGTGTGTCTCTGTGTGTCTCTGTGTGTGTATATATATGTGTGTGTGAGTGTTTATGTATGTACAAGTCATAGCACAAATGTGGAGCTCAGACGACAGCCTTGGGGAGTCAGTTGCTGCCTTCCACCCTGCAGCTGCAGGGTCTCTCTCATTTCTGCTGCTGTGCAGACCCCTGCCTTCTGGCTGGTTCTCTTGTCTCCACCTCCATCTCAAAGGAGCAATTACCAGAACTAGAGGTCCATGCCACCACATCTGGCTTTTTATGTGGATTCCTAGGGTCAGACTCAGTTGTCAGGCTTTCAGGCGGCACTTTTACCCACTCTGCCACCCCCAGGCCCACTGAGTCACCCCCAGGCCCACTCTACCCCCAGGCCCACTGAGTCACCCCCATGCCCACTGAGTCATCCCCAGGCCCACTGAGTCATTCCCAGGCCCACTGAGTCATTCCCAGGCCCACTGAGTCATTCCCAGGCCCACTGAGCCACCCCCAGGCCCACTGAGCCACCCCCAGACCCACTGAGCCACCCCCAGGCCCACTGAGCCACCCCCAGGCCCACTGAGTCACCCCCAGGCCCACTGAACCACCCCCAGGCCCACTCTGCCACCCCCAGGCCCACTGAGCCACCCCCAGGCCCACTGAGTCACCCCCAGGCCCACTGAGTCACCCCCAGGCACTGTTAAGAATCTCTTTATTCTGTGTTTTCATTTCAGTGACAATCTAAAACCTTTTATTTAACATTTGGGATCAAGCAGATGTCTACCTTAAAACTAAATCCAGTACCTGAGTCTGGGGCATAACTGCTGTGCACCCCAATGAGAAAGGACACCACCTTCTGAGCCTTGAGAGCAATGGTTCCATGGAGGAGCCCCCAAGCCAGCACGACTGTCTAGACACCAGCAGAGCAAATTATAAAGGGTATCCATCCCGTAGAGTGGATGTCATCTGCCTGAAGATTATCGGGCTTCAGTTTTGCTTTTCTCTTTGGATTTGTGAGGATTGTATTAAAGCTATATTCATGTATATGTACAAATGTGTGTTCATATTATGTATATATATATATATGAGTTATAGGTTTTGTTAATTTATTAAAGAATAAGAAAGTAATGAATTCAAATAGAATCTAAGATAAATGAATTCACATCAAATATACATTTATAATTACTTTTATTAACCATGCAAGTACCAGCCTACCTCTGAAAAATACTATATTAATTAATTTGATTTATTTAATACAATCCAAAGAAAATTCTCTTCTCTGTGAGTCAATGTTAAGGTGGGGGGGTGTTTTTAATCATAATTTTTTTTTAAATCTGAAAAGAAACTTTGGGGGTTTTTTTGTTTTGTTTTTTTTGTTGTTTTTTTTGTTTGTTTGTTTGTTTGTTTTGTTTTTTGGAGCTGGGGACCAACCAGGGCCTTGCGCTTGCTAGGCAAGCGCTCTACCACTGAGCCAAATCCCCAACCCCAAACTTTGGTTTTAAAATGTAAGAACCCAGGCTGGAGAGCACTGACTGCTCTTCCAGAGATCCTGAGTTCAATTCCCAGCAACCACATGGTGGCTCGCAACCATCTGTAATGGAATCAGATGCCCTCCTCTGGTGTGTCTGAAGACTGACAGTGTTCGTATAAATAAAATAAAATTTTAAAAAAAGTAAAGGTGTAGGAAAGGACCCCTGAGAAACAGTGTCCTCCAGACATAACAGGGCCGTTGCATCCCTGAACTCACAACAGCCGTGGTTGCCTGAACAAGCTCAAGTCAGCCAACAAGCAAGCGTGAGCAGGAGGGCGTCTCATGAGAGCCCACCCTTAGCTGAGGCACTGTTGGCTGCTGGAGGTGGGAAAGTCAGTTTTCGTCAGGGAGTGGCCCCTGATAGATTGCTCATGCACCCTGAGGTCCTACACTGTGCTCGTATGCACCGTATTAACTGGTCTCTGCTAACTAAGAAAAAGAAAGGACATGAAGTTGGAAGGGAGATGTGGAAGAAAGGGTCTAGGAGAAGTGAGAGCTGACAGTGAGGGAAGAAATGATCAAAATATACTGTGTATGTGCATGAAATGTTTGAAGAATAAATAATTGTCGGCAGCTTTCTTGACCTAAACTACTTTAGGTTCAAAGTGTGATAGTTTGAAAAAGAATAGCCCCATAGGCTCATAGATTTGAATACTTGGTCACCAGGGAGTGGCACTACTTGAGAGGGATCAGGAGGTGTGGTCTTTTGGAGTGGGTGTGTCCCTCTTGGAGGAAGTGTGTCATGGGGCTGGGCTTTGAGGTTTTAAAATCTAAAGCCAGGCCCAGTCTCTCTTCCTGCTGCCCCTGGATCGGATGGAGAACTCTCAGCCACCATGTCTGCCCACCATGAGGATAATGGACTGAACCTCTGAAACTGTAAGCCAGTCCCAGTTAAATGTTTTCTTTCATAAGAGTTGCTGTGGTCATGGTGTCTCTACACCCTCATAGAACACTGACCAAGACAAAGAGTAAAATATAAATAAACAAATTAAAAACAACGCATTTAAAGATCAGTGGAGGATGGGGTGGAGGGGTCTGGGGCTGAAGAACAACGAAAGACTGAAAAAATGCAACCCTAGCCACGGTTGCAGCCATGTGAAGGACCAGGTTGATGTCTGTTATTTACAAAACAAGAGATGGGAAGACAAGGAGGAGGGGCGCAAATGCCGTTGTTGGGTAATGTGTGTATGAGGGAAAATCGGACCCCTTCTGCATTAATTAATGAAGACTATAGAACAAGGTTAGAATCAAATAAAATCAAAATTTGATTCATCCTGTTTCTCCTCACCACATAGACCAATTTCTAAAACTAATTCTAAGTCCATCCTAATCCTGCCATCACAAATTATATACTAATGGGGTGACCTTTATTTATTGGTTTTTATGTGTGCGCACATACTGTATATGTGGGCACAAATGTCACTGTGGGTATGTGTATGTGTCAGTCTGTTTGTGTGTGTGTCTGTATGTGTGTCTGTGTGTGTGTGTCTGTGTGTGTGCATGTGTGTGTCTGTGTATGTGTGCCTATGTGTATGCCTGTGTGTGTATCTGTGTGTGTGTCTGTGTGTGTGTGTCTGTGTGTGTGTGTGTCTCTGTGTGTCTGTATGTGTGTCTGTGTGTGTGTCTGTGTGTGTGTCTGTGTGTGTGTCTGTGTGTCTGTGTGTGTCTGTGTGTGTGTGTCTCTGTGTGTCTGTGTGTCTGTGTGTGTGTCTGTGTGTGTGTGTCTGTGTGTCTGTGTGTGTGCACGTGCATGCACATTTGTGGAGTTGGTTCTGCTTTGCCATCTTTCTGTGGGTTCGGGGGATAGAACCCTTGTCATCAGGTTTACATAGCAAGCGCCTTTACCCACTGAGCCATCACTTCAGCCCCAACATAGTGGCTTTCTGGAGCTAAAATAAAAGCACAGTAAATGTAGTGATTTTAAATAAGATTAAGAATTTATTTAACATTTGGGATCAAGAGATGTCTACCTTAAAACTAAATCCAGTCCCTGAGTCTGGGGCATAACTGCTGTGCACCCCGATGAGAAAAGACACCACCTTCTGAGCCTTGAGAGCAATGGTTCCATGGAGGAGCCCCCAAGCCAGCACGACTGTCTAGACACCAGCAGAGCAAATTATAAAGGGTATCAATCCCGGAAAGTGGATGTCAGCTGCCTGAAGATTATCGGGCTTCAGTTTTGCTTTTCTCTTTGGATTTGTGAGGATTGTATTAAAGCCATATTCATGTAAATGTACATATATAATATATAAAGGAGTTACAGGTTTAAGTACAGTCAATGTAGTGATTTTAAGTAAGATTAAGAATTTTTGGTGAAAAGATGGACTTCACTGATTTTTTTTCTACTTAAATGACATAAGATACTGACTTTCCAGTTTTTGAGAGAAACAGACTTTTTTCTGCCTTTATGCTCTCTCTGGTGATTTTTGCAGGCCCTCCTGGGTTCTGTAATTATTATGAAACAATGCAATGCAAATACCACAGACATTTTACCAGACAGCTCAGCTGGAGCGTGAGTCAACGGTTAGTGCTGACTCAGTCCCGCTCCTGGGGAAAGAGCAGAAAGCCCTACTGTGTGAGTCTGAATGACCCCGAAGAGACCCTGTGAGTAACTCATGTGTCTTGTGATCACAGAATTTCATGACAGGAAGTTGAGAGAGTGAGCATAGAGACCCCTGGGTGGAGCTGGCAGGACATCCCACACTAGTGCTGAACCTGGATGTGAACGAGAGATGGTTCTGATGCCCAGGAGGAAACAGCTAAGAGCTTGCCAAGTACAAACTCACAGAAGGAGCAGAAAGGGGGAAATGTAGCTGTGAAGGTTTGCATGTGCTTGGCCCAGGGAGTGGCACTAGTAGAAGGTGTGGCCTTGTTGGAGAAAGTGTGAAATGAAAGTAAGTAATGAAAAAAAGGAAGTTGAAAAAGGAAAAATACAAAACATTTGCTCCGAGCATTAAAGGGGCACCCAGAAGTGCAATGGGGCTGACTCCTGTGTTCAAGGATGTTAAATTGAATTAAGGGAGTAATGACCTTGGGGCAAGATCCCACCCAGCTAAATTAGCTCCAGGCAACTTAGTACAAACCTTTAGTCCCAGGAGAGAGACACACAGGTCTCTAAATTCAAGCTCAATCTACAGCAAGATCCAGGAGAGCCAAGCTTAGGCAGTGAAGGAGTTGGAAAAGAGGAAGCTAGTGATGATGTAATAGAACAAGGGAGCCATGTTCCAGCTCCTGCAGGCAACAGAACTCAGCAGCTTCAGCCATGTGTCTCTGGCTTTATACTCAAGAGGAGAAGGAGACTACTGGGACAATTGATGCTGGTCAGCTGGAGCTAAGAAAGAGATCAGCATCTCTGAGGTGAAATCTTCTGGGAAGTGTTTTTTGAAAGCTGTGTTCCGAAGATGCCAAGGTTGTACCTGGTGCTGCGGCTGGACTTGGTAATGTGTAAGAGTCACCCAGCTGGTACTAGTTTTGAAGGCATGAAGGGGTCATGGAGAGCAGCTGAGGCTGGGCACCGTGAAAGGCCGTAGAAGGCCATTGGTGAAGGTGCACCCTTGGTTGCAATTGATGGCCCAGGACTGAAGGGGTCAAGCAAAGGAGTTGAGTCTTGACACCATGAAGAGAGCCTAGGAGAGGCTACTGGTGAAGCCTAGCTGCAGTGGAAGACCCCAGTGTACTGGAGACACCAGTACCATGGGATGATCACCAAGAACAACAGCAACAATGCAGTGTGGATCAACCTGAAGTTAAACTGCTACAGAGGGCAGAGCTGGAGAAGTGAAGCCAGCCGTTTGGAGGACCAGGTGTGGATCCCAGACATTGAAACAAGCTGTAACGTTGAAGCTGCCTTGGAGACCCAAAGATGTTAAAGATGCCAGAGCCTCGGGATCTCTGCTGAGGAAAGCTGCTAACAGGGAGAAAGAAGTGTATTGCAGTCAACAAAGATGAAAAAGGAGTTGGAGATCTGAAGACCGCTTTGACATCAGACATGGAGATGCAGAGTTTGGAGTTTGCCCAGCTGGTTTCCGGTCTTAATTCGGGGATTACAGTTAAGTGATTGGATGAATCTCAGAAGAGACTTTGAACTTTGGACTTTTAACGTCGTTGATACTGCTATAGACTATAGGGACTTTGGAAGTTGAACTAAATGAACTTTTTTATTATGCTAAGTTTAGGTATGGCCTCCAATGACTCCTGTGTTTAAACAAGACTGTGGAGGCCAAGGAATGGAATGTGATGGTTTGCAAATGCTTGGCCTAGGGAGTGGCACTATTAGAAGGTATGGCCTTGTTGGAAGAAGTGTGTCATTGTGGGAGTGGGCTTGGAGACCCTCCTCTTAGCTGCCTGAGGATGCTCACTCTGTTCCTGGCTTCCTTCAGGTGAAGATGTAGAACTCAGCTCCTCCTGCACCATGCCTGCCTGGATGCTGCTATGCTGCCATGTTCCCGCTGTGATGATAATGGACTGAACCTCTGAACCTGTAAGCCAGCCCTAATTAAATGTTGTCCTTTATAAGACTTACATTGGTAACGGTGTCTGTTCACCTCAATAAGACCCTAAGACAGTAGCTTAGAGTTATGGTCTGCCAACAATTTTGCTCATTAATTTCCTCAAAGAATTTTAAGGGGAAGGGGCGTATTCTTACAGCTTTAAGTTACTATCTGAAATCTTTCCAAATCTGATCGCTTACAAGAATTTATATGCCATGATGAAACCCATTTTGTATAAAACCTCTTCCAAAAAAAATGTAAAAGTGAATGTAATGTCTATAAAATTCATGTTTTGAAATAAACACTGTTCTGTTAGAAACACCCAGTGAATTCTAAACACCGAAGGCATTGATATTCACAAAGTAAAGTCTGAAGAATTTCCTCCTAGACAGAGAATGTATTTTCCTTCCCTCCATTAACCTCCACTTCCATTTCCTGGAACCCCTCCTCCCACAGATTTGTATCCTGGGTCTTTTTTTAACACTTGTTTTCCCTTTGCATTATGTATACATGTCCACGACGGCGTGGGGACAGGAACACATGAGTACAGGTTCCCTAGGAGACCAGAGGCATTGGGGTCCTCTGAAGCTAAAGTTACAGGAGATCGGACCTACCCAGTGTAGGTGCTGGAAACCAAAGTCAGGACCTCTGCAAGAACAGTACATATTCTTAACCACTGAGCCATCTCTCTAGCCCCTATACTTGGGTTTTAAGCATAAAAGCCTTTTATTGATCACATTATTAAGCATGAATTTCTACAACAAAAAGCTATCAGTCTTACCTTTAATTTCCTGCGTCCCTGGGCTGTATTAACTTTCTCCTCAGACTGAGAGATTATTACCTTACCACTGATCTGACAAAATGAACAGCTGTTGAGATTTAATAACCGTTACACAGAAACACAATGGTTGGTAAATATCACTCGGTGTGTAGCTCCCTCAGGCTTAGGACTCTCCTTAGCATATACTCCTAAATGAATACCATTGATGCCAGGCTGGGGGGAACTTGACATCACTGTTTTCCTATCTTCTCTAATATAAGAACGAAGGAATGGTGTTCATAGAAAGACAGAATATCGATTCAAAGAAAGCTCAAAATTTCTAACTCCTTTCATGAATGCCAAAAAGTCACGATGCAAGGCAACTGGATGTCACATAAAGAGTAAGAACTTCAGTGGCACAGCGCCGATTACGAGAGCCGTTCACTTTCTCAGCAGAAAAGACACCAAAGTCAGGAAGTTCTCTGATTCTGGGACGATGTGCCAATAAGATCAGAGATAAACGAACTCATATAGTTTTAATACAAAGATAGACTAAGAGATGCTGGGAAAGGGGGGAGAAGGACTCACAGGCCACAGATGTCTGGGAAACCGTTAGACATCCGTACACATTAGTGAAGAAGGAAATGAGAAGTCCTTCCATGTCTCACTGTGTGGTGATGGCTAGAACGTAGCAAGCCTCACTGTGGGGTAACTCCTAGAACCTACCCTTAAGTAAAGATTCGGACATGTACCGCAGTAGGACACTGTATGTGAGATTTCACGTAGGTGGGGGATACTTGTATACATACATACAGCATCTGAGGTACCTCTGTGCTTAATACCAAGGAGAGAAGGGCACAAACCAAAAGAGGGGAATGGTTTAGATACCATACCAAGAGCACGATCTGATCCATAACAGGAAATTGATACACTGAACTCCAAAACATCTAAATTTTAGTTATTTATGATAATACTATCAAGGGAATGGGAAGCAGATAGGTCGTGCATTCGTGTAACCATCTGATGAAGGACAGGTCTCAAATGTGTAACAGGAGATGACAGGCCAGCATTTGCCTCCTGTGATATGGTGAATGAAAGGACAGAGATAACAAATATGAGACCCTGTTTCAAATAGGAGATTGGAAGAGCATCACAAATCAGATAGGACTGCTAAAGAGAGCAGAGACTGCGGGAAGCCCAACACAGAAGCAAGCAGAGCTCAGCTCCCCCAAGCAGTGCTCAGCTCCCCCAAGCAGCGCTCAGCTCCAGTGCCAGCTCCACAGTTGGGTTGGGAAGAGAGTAGAGTCTAATCCACAGGGTAATCCAGGCATCCCTGATGGAAAGAGAGTGACTGGCTCACCCACAGGACATGCGGGCATGGGTGAGGGGTTCATTTAATCACATGGAATGTCCCAGAGGGCTGTGGCCCAAGTACTGTATTGAGAAGGAACACAGATAAGATTGTGTAAGAAACAATCTCAAGTCAAGAGCATGAAGTCACCCGTCACAGTCCCTGGATCGGAGGGAGACAGCTATGCAAGGCAATCCTGGATGAGGGAAAGGCTAGACCCAAACACACGGTAAAACTGGAGTGCCTGGAGGCTCCAACGGTGGACAGGTCCTCGATCGGTGGCCTCCTTCCACTTTGTGGAAGATTGGAATAACTGCCACCAGATTGACTCTGGGAGCCAGGAGTCAGTGAAGGGTGTGAACTCCTTGGCAGGTAGCCAGATGGCTCCCATTCCAGCACTGGGAACTCCTACACTGCAGTTCAAATAGGCACTCCTGCAAGTAAAAGCCACGGTGTCCACCAAGGTTAGGAGAGAACCAGGAAAAGACTGGCCCCAAAGTCCGAATGCCAGGCAATGTCTGCAGGGGAGGGGAGAAGGCCGACAGGCCACTGTTGTTGAAGCTCCATTCTATGCTTGGTACCCACCAGCCCCTTGCTTTCCACTCCAGTCCTGATAAGGAAGGTAAGTTCCCAGTAACCCCGACTCAGTGACCCCACCCGAAAATGTGCAGCTGTGAACACCTGTTATGGTGACTAATGGCTTTTTTTCTTTTCCGCTTCCGTAACTTGCTTTGCATATACCCAAAGATTGTTCTGAGTTTCCTCAATCACTTAACTTGATAGAGTGGAACAGCTTTTGCAGGCTCGCCTAGATGTCGAAGAGCTTCGTGTGGTTTTCCTGCTTAAAAGCCCTTTCCCCACACCCCTCCTACACGGCAATCTCAAATTGGACTCAGAGATTGTTCGTCCTGCAGCAGCTAATCAATAAATCTTTTAATTATAATTGGATTGAGCCTGTGTTCTTTTCCCTGGAGTCACAAACTCCATAATAACCACAACCACGTTTTAGCTAAAATCCAAAGGAAGAGTTGGATGGATTTAACACACACACACACACACACACACACACGTATGTGTATGTGTATGTGTATATGCATATATACATTAAATGTAATACTAAATCTCTATTGGCCAATGGCATGCTCAGAGATCTCTAACATGAAGCTTTCCCTAATCCCTATGTCCTCCCATATATATATATATATATATATATATATATATATATATATATATGTGTGTGTGTGTGTGTGTGTGTGTGTGTGTGTATGTATACATACATACATACATACATACATATGTACATGGAATATGAAATGGAATACAACAAAAATCCCATCTTTAGAGAATCCCACAAACTATCCAATGGAAGTTTGTGACTAAAGAAGGAAAATTCAATAAATCAAAGTAAATACTGACACTTCCAAGAAATAACAGCAGCTCTCTGGTTTAAAACATATGTGTAATTAAAATATGTGTCAGCAAGGCTAAAATAGCAGGAGGTAAATTGACTTTAACACAATATACTGTCTACAAAGGGGGCTGGAAAGATGGCTCAGTGGTTAAGGGCACAGGCTACTCATCCAGAAGACCCAGGTTTAATTCCCAGCACCCACATGGCAGCTCACAACTGTCTGTAACTTCAGTCCCAAGGAATCCAACACCTTCTGGCCTCTGCAGGCCCAGGCATTCGTATAATGCACAAAAATACATGCATAGAAAGTGAGATGTTTCAGCCAGTACAGTGCATGCCTTACAAACACAAGCACCTGAGTTCAGTCCTCCAGAACCCCATCACATAAAAACTAGATGGTGGTACACAGTTGTTAATCCATCACTGGGGAGGCAGAGAGGGGCAGATCCCTGCAGCTCATTGGCCAACTCAGTCTACTCAGCAAGATGGAGGCCAGTAAGAACCCTTGTCTCAAAATAAGGTAGACAGTGTTTCTGAGGAACGATGCCCAAGTTTTTCTTCTTATCTCTATATAGCATACACATGTGCATATGCACCCCACACGCATAACATGTATAGGATGATGTCATTATGCAGGTGACGGCAGGTATGAGATAGAACAAGGCCTGTCATTGGACGAGAAGGAAGAATGGGCGGGTGAAAAGTTTTAGAGAGGAGGAGCAGCCAAGAGAACATGGAGGCGGATGTTAAGACTCCTCTCTGCACATTTACAGGTTGTTACAAATATTCTTAAGGGATGGATGTGTATAGGGCTTTGTATGTCTAGGTGGGCAATTACATCTTATCACTTGGATCAGAGGTTATTGTGCTGTGTGTTCTTTCATGTGGCGATTTAATTGAATTCAAGAGAGCGTGTGGTGGCTGCAGACACTGGGCTGCCACGGAATTGGGATGTGTATGTCTGGCATGGTGGCCACCTGCCTTGGGAACTAGACAGGTAGAGAGATTGTTGCTGGGCTCGGAGAGAGTAGCCATCGGCAGTGTGATAGGGGACGGAGCAGAGCAGGTGAGACGCTTTGCTGACTGAGATGAAAATATCAAACAGATGTCAACGGTGCCGGATCTGGTGGGGGTGGGAGGGATGGGGCAGAAAGGCATTTATTTTAATTTTATGGCAACACACATGAACATACAGACAGAAAAATAAAAAAGGAACATTATAGAATACTTGCCTCAAAATAACCTTAAATGTAATACTGCATCTCTACTGGCCAATGGCATGCTCAGAGATCTGTAACGCGAAGTTTCCCCTAATCCCTAAGTTGTCATATCCTTCACAATTGGAATACATACACTCTGTACTGGATTACAGTATACTTACAGTAACTTGTTAGATCTCTGTGGTGTGTTAACCAAAGGGACGTTGTGAATGGAGAAAGTCCACAGTAGCATTGCACCAAGTTCCCAACAGCGTCTACTTTACAATACTTCTTAGACAAAACGGGGAGACCAGTCTGTCCTCCCTGGGACACCGGGCAGGTCAACCAGTGTTAAACTGTCAACACCATTAAAAATCATCCAGTGCTAATTCCTTTATGTTTTCATTGTGAGCCCTCCTGATGTTCATTGCCCTGTAAGTAAGGGAAGACATTGGGGTGTGAGGTAGTGTGATTCCCTAATTGACAGCTGTTGGAATCTCCCTAGCTGCCCCACGCCCTTGAGCAAAACGAGCAGCATTCAGACAAACAGGAAGACTACCCTGGCCATTTTGAACACTCTGCTGACCCCTAAAGGAGGGTATGTGCCCATCACAGCCACATGCTCTGCCTCCTGAAGGCGGGGCTCCACACAGGACTGATTTAAGCTGTTTGCACTGAACTTTTTAACTATCACAAGATTTAGTGGACTTTCAACAATGGAAACCACTTCCACCTAGACCAGAGAAAGCCCTGCCCCAGGACCCAACAGGGGAATACTATAGGTGATGCTGAAGGACACGTTTGTTACAGATATGAGAGTCATTTTCATGTGCAGTGTGCTGTGATTGGTACAAACTCTCTCTCCCTCCCCTCCCCCTTTCCCCTCTCCCTCTCTTCCCCTCCCTCTTCCCCCCTCATACCAGTAGGTTTCTCAGCTCACTCAGTTACCTACTAGACCAACACACACACGCACACACACACACACACACACACACACACACACACAGTGTTGCAATATCAGGCCACAAAATGCTTCTCTTGAGTGGTCAATTCTTGGACTGAGCTGGAACCACAAAGGAAGAAGCAGCAGATGGCAGGGGCAGAGGAGTGGCAGCAGCCATGACAGCTGGGCGACAGACAGAATAAGCTGCAGTGGTGGTGGTGACGGGGCAGCTAGATGCTTGGTGCCTAAAGCAGATCCAGAGGTAGCCCACCACTTGACAGCCAAGCAAGGGGCGTCCGGACAGTTCCAGACAGGGCAGGAATAAAGTCACAACCAAAGTAGAAAGGTCAGTGAGCTGAGGCCGAGAAAGAATGGAAAGATGTAAAGACCCAGGGAGGAAAAACTTCAGACCCTGATCCCTAGAAGAGTGTAAACCAGAAAGCTGTGAAACATTTAGGCCTGGGCCTCAGACACCCTAGTCTTGGGAACCAGCTGTAACACTGGCTACTGTCAAAGGCTAAGGAATAACCATAGCCAGGCCTGCCAAGAAGCAGAAACACTGACAGCCACGCAGGATTCTCGACTCCTTAGACCCACACAACAAGTGCAACACTTGCTAAACTAAGGGTTCTTGTGGCCTAGGCCTGCACAAGAGCTCTCTACCACTTCAGCTGAGGATCTCGATGTGCAGGTCATTCATGAGTCTGACAGTAGAGGGAGCCACCAGCTCTCCTCTGCTGCTCTTACCTGCAGCTTTGCCCACCCACAACTTCTCACTGACAAAGGACTCCTGCCAGCTGGTCTGTAACACTCCCAGTGACTAAGCATGGCTGAGTAATGCCCTAACTGTTATGTAACCTGTGGTTTTTACATTGTTACTGCACATCAGCCTTTTCGAAATCTTCTCTGAGAGTCACATTTGCACAAGTTATAAAAATAATTACCTTTCAAGTCATGTGTAATATAAAAATCAAAGTCTTCGCATCAAACTTTTGTAACATGTTGTGGTCCATGGACAATAGGCTCCCTTATCTGTAGCGGTTAGAGTGCAGATGTAAGTAATCCTAAGTAATTCTGTCTAGCTGATCTCAATCCGATTTACATCATTTAGTTGCAACAAAGTTGTAATAACTATTTCAACAAAACATGGAAGACCTCCTCAAGAGTAAGCCAAGGAAGAGCTGATACTTGCATGCATCTCTGCCTACTGAATTCCGGAGTTCATGTAGCAAAATCTGTGAGAGAGCCACAGAGGTGTCCCCGTGGGAAAAGTGCTTGCGTGACATGAGTCTGATCCCCAGAACCCACATAAAGGTGCAAGGAAATGACTGACTCCACAAAGTTGTCTTCTGACTCTACACATGTGCCATGGCACATGTACACACATGCACACACCACACCCACATCATCATCATCATCACCATCAGCACCATCATCATCATCAACACCATCAATACCACCACCACCACCACCATCATCATCATCAACAACAACAACATCAACTCCATCTCAAGGTTTATCCGTCAAGGTTACTCAGGACAGTCGAGCTTAACTTCAGGCTCCATTTAAATCCTTTAAACCTTAGATCTATTCAGCACACTGCCTGAGTGTTCATAGTTTCCTCAATTAAAGACTTTCAAATAGGGTAACACAGATCATTTTTTATAATTTTTTAGACTAACATTTCATAGCAAGAATAAATAGACAAATAATGATAAGCTTGGATCCATACTGACGTCTTCACAGAATCCAACTTCAATTCACTGGAAGACACTTCCTCCCTATTATGTTTCTAATCCGTGTTAACTCACACCGACGCACCTACACCTCGAACTGTCACATCAAAATACAATTTGAAACATATTTCCCCTATCCGTTTGCATTTCTGAAACACTCATAATTTACCCTCCAACTTTTTGTAAGAGAAAGACAAAATCAAGATGGCTGGGACAATTTTAAACAGACAGGTGTTTTGTTGAATGTTAGTGCATTTGCTATGATGTGTCCCATCAGTCCTGCGTGCTACTGAAAACAGTGATTCTGTGCCCTAATAATTTAGACTCACATTCCATGCAATAGCTACCTCCCACTGCTTTGGGTGCCTACAGCATCCATGAGTGTGTTAGAAGGCTCTGATGGGACAGGGTGTGAAGGGACACACTTGTAATCCCAGATTTCAGGGGGCTGAATGGAGAAGACTTCGAGTTCCAGGGTCCCCGAGTGAGACCCACACCCACGTGATAGAAGGAGAGAACTAGCTCTCATAAATTACCCTTGACTGCTACTATACACCATGACCCATGTGCCTGCCCTGCCAACCCACACGCCACAGAATATAATTTAAAACAATTACTTGGCACGGCCTTTTTAAAAGCAGAACTGAAGAGAAATTTTATTTAGTAGTGCCTGGGACAAGATTGTCATTTTTCAGGGCCAGTGATTTTGTGGAAACCGTGAGATCAAAGAAGCAACTGAGGTGTAAGTGAATTCTTTGCAGCTCTACCCACTCCTGCTACTAAGTACAGTGCCCATGTTCCAGGAAATACTCCGAGATCACCCAAATCCTCTTGATGTGAGCGAGAGTTTCAGCCTTATTCTAGCCGAGTGGCAAATCCAAATACCACTGGTAGGCTTGCAAGGGTGAGAGCAGAAACAGCTTTCCCCACGGGGTCTCCTGGGAATGGCATCAAATGGAATAACCCAAGCACAGACAGAACAGGACCGTTCTATACCACCACCATGGAGTGTCCACCTCCCTCAGAAGGCAATAGCGTCTAAAGCTTACTGACTCATCCACCACAGTACGTTACTGAGTGCCTCCCATGGGCAAGGCACTGTGACAGAAGCTAAGGAGTGTGAGGTCGGGAGAAGAACAAGATGGATGTGGCTCCTGTCTGGTCAGGAACGCCAACGTGAAACAACTGTTTACATAACTGTCTGCTTTGTTGTAGGTACAGGATGTCATAAAATCATATAAAAGAGGCTCTGATCCAAAGCACATGTACTCACTGGAACGAGAAAGCCAAAGTCTTGCCAGACCCAGTTTTGGCAGCTCCGAGCACATCTTTAACCTTGCAAAGCCAACCCTATGGTCTGCTTCTGTATCTCTGTTACCAAGCGGTACTGCGCTCCTTACAAACCTGGCAGTGTGGAGAGGAGAGGGAAGCCTTAGAAAATTTCTGTAGGATGGCTTTACAGGCTTTACCTCTGTCTCAAAGTTTCTACATTGTCAGGGTGTGGTGGTGCAGCACGTCTGTAATCCCAGAGTCTGGGAGTCTGAGGCAGGGGACCACAAGCTTCAGAGCTACAACAAAACAGAACTTGTCTCAAAAGAGGAAGGAGAAGGGAATAAATAAATTCATTTTTAAAATTCAAAACATTCATAGCATGCACTGCCTTGAATATCTACATCCAGAATGTTAAAATAATAAAGTGCCACAATGATTGTGGAGGGAAAATCCACTTTGGTCATCCTTCAAGGGCCAGTTTAAGAAAGAACAGACATCTATAAAACAACTCCCACACCTAGGCTCAGGAAACATTGAGGAAGAAGGGGAGAAAAGATCTTAAGAGCAAGAAGATAAGGGAGTTTGCTATGAGATTGTCAACTAGTGATGTCAGAAGCCACACCCATAAAGCCTCATCAACATGACTACCTACACATGAGATGAAGAAAAGGGCAACAGTAGACATGTTAAACAGGAAGGGGGAAAGCCCATGGGGCCTCAACCTTACACAAAGAGCTGCAGGCAACTAACGGATGCTGAGAGTGGGGAGATCGTCTTCTCCAGGAAAGAGCACACAAATAGGTTATCAGTAACAAATGATCAGCCCCGAAAACATACATACAAGTGACATACAGACTAAGTGGGTGGTATTTAGGAACATATGCATATGTATATATGCATTTAACAATAATTAATGAAACAAGAGGCCATGAACTTGGAGGGTTTGGAGGCAAGAAAGGGAGGAGAGGAATAATATTATTATATTATTATAAAGAAAAAAAAATAAGAGGTGAAATGACTTCAAGCCACAGCCCATGGCGAGAATGACTCCATGGTCACACCTTAAGGGAGAACAAAATTGAAATTGGCTGAAAATTTAAATTCTGACAGCACACATCTCTCAAAGCTCCAAGAATGTTTTCATGCTTGGTAATTCCTGGTTGATAATTCAACCTGATAATTCTTAACTGAAGCATGCTGAAGGAGGGGCAGTGTTTTAGTTTGCTTTTGTTGTTTAAAAAAAAGTGTTTTCCTCCCCAAAGCAACTTGGGGAGGAAAAGGTTTGTTTGACTCGTGTATCCTGGTCACCATCCATCCATCGTAAAGGGGATTCAATGCAGGAACTGAAGCAGGGCAGGAACCTGGAGGCAGGAACTGAAGCAGAGACCATGGAGGAACACTGCTTGCTCTCAATGGCTTGCTCAGCTTGCTTTCTTATATGATCTAGGTTGACTTGAGACACCCAAACATATATACACATACCTACATTGATGTGGGCCCCCTCCTACATCAATCAGTAATGAAGAAAATGTTCCCAAAGACTTGTAGACCTGCAGGCCAATCTCAGCTTGGACATTTTCTCAATTTAGGTTCCCTCTTCCCAGATGACCAGGCTTGTGTCAGGCTGACTAAAAACCTAAGCAGCCCAAGCATTCCTTCAGAACAACCCGAATGTTCAGGCTGCATGGAGGCTGGAGGCAAAACCGTCACGTCACTCATGACCCATCAAAGGGGGAAGCTATGTGGGTAGTGTCTATTAAGTTATACCGTAGGTGATATGGGGATGACCGCTGAATTTCATTGTACAGTCTAAATATTACCATTTCTACAATTTTCCTTAAGATGTGGGAAGGTTCTTCTATTTATCCAGGCTGTCCTTGAACTTGAGAGTCAACTGGAAGATGCTCTTCTAAACAGACATCAGTAATTGTTCCTCCTTCCATGCACTTGTGGTGCCACCAGCTAAGGAGCTGTCTCCTGGAGTAATGAAATACCCAAGGGAAAAAGCATAGGCAGTCAGCTCTTAGGTGCCCTGTGGACATAGCACAGGCAGGGTGACAGGGGGGTTATCAAAATAGAAAGTCCAACAACCCTCCTAAGGCCTGTTAGCCTCTTAGAGGGATAGTCAGAGAGTCAGAGAGACCAGGATTGTTCCAGCACAGCCAATCATTCATTGTGCTACAGAACTAAGCACACAATATGAAAAGAGAATACAGGGGCAGGAACAAGAAGTTTTAACTGCTCTGCTGCCCTAGAATGGGTTTCAACAAATCATGACTGAACAGTTCCAATCTAATTTGCTGCCTGGTTTCAAAAGCACTCACAGAAGCACAGGTACAACTGGTCATGTAGACATCATCATAGGTGTGGCAGGGTCTATAGCTCACAAAACCTAATGTTGAGTATCTGATCCTTTCCCAATCCCCACCACCATCACTAGAGGATTCCATTCACAGGAATACTCGGAACCCACAGCAGAAGATAGTCCTGATCACCACGAACAAAGTCACACTCTTTCCTTTCTTTATCCATTTCTTAGAAACGGCGGGACAACCTCCAGCCCTGGCACTATATATAGATAGACATAGACATAGACATAGACAGACATAGACATAGACATAGACATAGACATAGACATAGACATAGACATAGACATAGACATAGACATAGACATAGACATAGACAGACATAGGCATAGACATAGACAGACATAGACATAGACATAGACAGACATAGACATAGACAGACATAGACATGGACATGGACATAGACATAGACATAGACATAGACATAGACAGACATAGACATAGACATACACATAGACATAGACATAGACAGACATAGACATAGACATAGACATAGACATAGACATAGGCATAGACATAGGCATAGACATAGACATAGACATAGACATAGACATGGACAGACATAGACATGGACAGACATAGACATAGACATGGACATGGACATGGACATGGACATAGACAGACATAGACATAGACATAGACATAGACATAGACATAGACATAGACATAGACATAGACATAGACATAGACATAGACATAGATATACTTTCCTCAATAAGCTTAAATCCAGGTCTCTCTCTCTCTCTCTCTCTCTCTCTCTCTCTTTCTCTCTCTCTCTCTCTCTCACACACACACACACACACACACACACACACCATAGAACAGCCTCAGAAATACACCCCCCAGATCACTTGCTTCAGGGACAGTGGTTGACCAGCTGGCCGTCCACCTCATCACTCAGAAGGCCCTTGTTCCTCTCAGCTGCTCCCAGTGAATGCCTGAGCTCAGCAGCTGTAACTCTCTCACTTAGGCATGGCCCAAAAATATTCCATAAAAGTCTAGGGACAACTCCTAAGTGGCTGGCTACATTTATCACAGTGCACGGTTATAATGGTTGGTATTTTATTGTGACTGATCTCTTACTGCACCTAATCTTAAGTGAACTTTATCACAGGTGTTTCTGTATCGGGAGAGAAATGTGGAATTTAAAGTTTGGTGTCTTCACATTTCAGATCTCCACTTCGGTCTTAAAATTCATCCTTTGAAGTATGGAAAGGCAACTCCCCTACTGTTGTTCCATTGCTGCGTGGGGGTTGGGCTTAGGAGGTCAATTCTTTAGGCCAGTTAAATTTAATGCCATTTGTTTGAGCAAAACAATGTATGATTCACTTGTTTCTAAAACCAGGGGAGGTCTGGGAATAAGATTAGACAGCCCTTGGAGGAAAACAGAACTGAGCCACTGAACATGACCCAACTGGTCAACCAGCCAGTTAATGCAGCCTAGTTTGTTAAATGTTGACAGTTCAATCAGCTCTGTGGCTACAAAGATCTCTGAAGGCATCCTGACCTTGTATTAATATTAAAATACATTTTGTTTGTCTTGTTGGCCCAGAGCAGAAAGTCAGTGCACACTATGGCCTCCTACAAAACTTAACACTATCAACTGAAACCAGAGTCGCCGTCAGCCTGGTAGAAATGGTCTTAAAATTGAGCTCCAAGGATTAGGGGTAAAACTCAGATGGCAGAGTGCCTGCTTGATGAGCGTGAAGTCCTGGGTTCTATCACCAGCCCCACATAGACCAGACATGTAGGGCACATCTATAACCCCAGCACTTAGGAAGTGGAGGCAGGGGGATCAGAAGTTCAATGACATCATCAGCTACATAGTACTGCATGAGACCGTGTTGCAGACAGAAAAGGAAGGAAGGAAGGAAGGAAGAAAGGAAGGAAGGAAGGAAAAAAGAAAGAAATGTTAAATTAAATGCTTGATACTTCAGAATATAGAGAGGACTGTCAACATTTTCCAGAGTTGGTTGGCATTTTGGTCTTATACTTGCCAATGTGGAAAGTCTGCTTCATGTAAAATAAAATAATAATGATTATGATAATTATAACAATAATGACAGAACTGTGTTTAAAACCATTTCAGAAACTATGGGAAGTCCTGTCTTAATCACATGCCAAAATTCATTAGAAGATTTTTGATGAAATTCACCAAATCCAGCAGCAACTTTTCAAATCAAGTTTTCTAACACAATACAATCCCAAGATGATTGATATTCGAAGCTGAGGAATTGTGGTGGGGAAATGGCAAAACCCTTTGTTTTCCAGAGCTAAACCATTCCCTTTCTCAAAGAACAGAAGCCGTCCTATGGTAGAAACACCGTCATGGATAGCATACAAAGATTCGAATCTGAGCAGAGGGCCACAGGCAGCACGTGCGGTGATTATGGCGTAATGGTGGCGTGTACAGTGCAAAGAGCGTGTGTTGACCGTCCAGAGACGCAGTGCAGCCCTGATGCAGCATGGAGCAGCACAGCCAGGCACGCTGAGATCTGCTGCATGCTTTTTGGGTTAACTTTTGACTGCTGTACTTAGAGGCTCCTTTTACTGTTCCCAGGTTCCCTTCACCTCCACATGCGGCTGTGCAATGGGCCACAGCCTATTTAAGAAGCTAGACTAGACCAACAGCCAGCATCCTAACTGGCCTCTCAGGCTCCAGGACCCTCAGATCTTGAATGACTCCCCTGAGCATTGGCTGCCTCTGTAGACATTTTTTTTATTCTTCCTGTAGTGAGTGTTCAATACAAAGGAGACGTAACTACAGTTCTGCAGGTCCCAAGTCCAAAAAGGGTTTCACTTTGCTGAATCCAAAATGTCAGTAGGCCTGAGTTCTTTCTGGTGACTCCAGGGGAAACCCCATTTCCTCCCCTTCCCCATTTTCCCTGGCTGTAGCCTTTTTCTTTCTCCTCCCTTTTCTCCCCCACCACACCACCCTCGTTAAGAGGTCTCATTACCTCACTGTGTTTCCCAGACTCGCCTCAAACTCCTGGACTCAAGATATCCTCCTGCTTCAGCCTCCAAAGTAGCTAGGACTACAGGAAAACACCACCAAAGGCCAGCATCATCTTTGGTCCTTAAAGACAGAGATGCCTGAAAAAGTCCAGGGTCTCTCACAAGACATGGCTGTGGCCCTTCTCCTCTTCCTCTTTCCCATATTAGGGCACTGGTGATTATGTCGGGGCTCACCCCATATCGTTTAAGATACTTTGATTGGCAGTGATAAATCCACTAACATCCAACACCTTCATAGGTTCCAGGGATGAGAAAGAGGCCATCACATGAGGCCATTATGTGTGTTGTGTGTCTACCACATACAACAGTCTCCAGCACTAATTAGAATTAACCACTGTGATGGTTTGTATATGCTCGGCCTGGGGGCTGGCACTGTTAGGAGGTGTGGCCTTGTTGGAGTAGGTGTGTCACTGTGAGCGTGGGCTTAAGACCCTCACCCTAGCTGCCTGGAAGTCAGTTTCTCCTAGCAGCCTTCAGATGAAGATGTAGAACTCTCAGCTCTGCCTGCACCCTGCCTGCCTGGATGCTGCCATGTCCCCACCTTGATGATACTGGATTGAACCCCTGAACCTGTAAGCCAGCCCCAATGAAATGTCTAAGACTTGCATTGGTCATGGTGCCTGTTCACAGCAGTACAACCCTAACTAAAACAACCACCAAGAGCTGTTCAATACATTCCAAGGAATATTTCCTCCCTGGAGAACACCATGGGTTTCCTCTTCCTTTTTCATTTTCTTTTGCAAATCATCTCCACACAGTGAAGTCATCATCGAAGACCAAGCTCCACTCTTGGTCATCACAGGAGTGACATAGAGAAAACTTCAAGCTTTCCCCCCTCACCACACCATCCCCTAACTCCCTGGGCTCCACACTTCCCATTCATTATGATACCTCATACATATTTGCTATTATAGCACTTGTCAAAATGTATCAGCTTCAATGTCCTCTTGAGTGCCTAGGGACCCGGTTGTGTAAACATTTGCCGTGTGTATTTAAATAAGCTTCGATTAGCACTTGTCAAATTGTTCCCATTTCTCTGCATCAAGTTGCTCACCATTCCTCCAACAAGGCTATGCAGTGCCATCTGTGTGTGTGGCCCCTTAACAGGTGTTAGGCGCAAATGGTAGCATCCGAGGCAGCCAACAGTGAGGGTATGCATGGGTCACCTACAGGGTACAAATCTGCTCTTCCAACGCGCGTGGTCTAGCCCTGCCTGCTTGGCAGCTGCTCAGATCAGCTGAAAGAAAAAGAGAGAACTTGGAGGAAGATAATCCTTCAACTTAGTAATTTGAGATTTACTTTTACTTTTCAATTATGTGTACATAGTGGGTGGGTGCAGATGCCTGAGGAGTCCAGAAGGCAACAGATCCCCTGGAACAGGACTTAGGAGTTTCAGAAACTGAATTCAGGTCCTCTCCTCTGCAAGTTCAGTATGTATTGTTAACTACTGGGCTGTCTCTCCAACCCCAATTTTTTTTTCAGCAAATTCAACAGAGTATATAAAACATAGTGGTTTGGAGCTCTAGTGTCCTTCAGACCCAGACCCCTGGTTATCCTTGCTGTATCTTGAAGATTTCTTCCCCTGTGTAATGGGAGCAAAATCTTGGAATGAGTTTGTGAGGAACTGGCAAGTCAGACATAACAGCAAGGCTCTGAGGCTGAGACAAGGAGGGTCTGGGAGGGGGCTGCTTCTCTTCCATCTCTTTGTGAGTGACAAGCCACGAGCATCCTTTCTGGAACCAAACAGTCTTCTTCAAGGCAAGGTGATATTTCACACGGTTCACGTGATAACGGAAGTTCACAGAGGCAGGCCACAGGAATGGGCACTGTGTGTGTGTTCGGGGGGGGGGGGGGGTTAAAGAGGAATCCAGAGATGGCTCTGTGGATAAAAGACCCAATGGCCTGAGTTTGAACCTCGATTCCACAGCCAGAGGTGGTGTGTCACATCTGTAATCCCATCACTCCTGAAATAAGATTGAAAGTGGAGACAGGAGGATTCCTGTAAAGTCACACGGGCCAGCTATGAGCTTCAGTAAGAATGCGGGCCACCAGAGTAACAGAAATAAGAGATACCCTGCCTCGACAAGGTAGAAGGAGACACCTGAAAGCTATCCTTTGACCCTTCCGATGCCTGCCATGTGTGGGGCTGCACAGACACACGCACACTATATGTATACATCATACATATCACATGTATACACACCACGCATCATATATACTACAAAGAGCTCACACACACATACATAGCATACATACGCATACCACACACACACACACACACACACACACACACACACACACACACACACACACACACACACACGAAATAAAATAAATCTGGGAGAAGACAGCCTGCAAACCACTGAGAGAATAGAGGGAAAGGTCGTGGGTGTCTACAGCTGCTTCTCCAAGCAGAGGTAGGCAGACCTATAGCCAAGAGACACAAGGAGGAACTTGGCTGCCCAATACAAGAATTGTTGGACCAAGAGCTGATGGGACTGACGCAGGTCATCATTTGGGTGTGAAATAGATGGGGCCTGTTACAGGAAATCACCATTGTCAACTTGGCTGGATCTGGATCACAGCCAAGATATGACAGACCCACACCTCCGGGTGTGACTGCGAAGGCGGTTCCAGAGAGCAGTTAACTGAGGGGGAAATTTCACCTTAAATGTGGGTGGTGCGCAGGAGTTGGAGGCCTGGGGGGAATGAGGGAGGAAAGGAACCGGGAGGGTATTTCCCTTCCTCCGCTTCCTGGTTGCCTAGGACACTAGCTCGGCTCTGCTTGCACAACGTCCCACTCTCCTGACCTTCTGAAGCCCCGAGGCAAAATAAATCTTTCCTCTGTTTAAGCTGTTCTGTCGGGTATTTCATCGCAATTAAGCAAACGTAACTAGTAAAAAGAAACCAATACAGGACATGAGAGGGCTTCGGCTGGATTTTGTGGGAGGTTTATTCTCAAGCCTCTGAGGTCCTCCCCACCTCTGAGAAGTGACCTTGGGCCCGCTCTTGCGTGGGGCTTCATCGGCTGTACTATAGTCTGCCACTAGGGGGCACAGCTGCTCCAAAAGAAGTCGGAGCTAACCAGATTTTTTTTAAAAAATCATTTATTTTATGTGTATGAATATCTTGCCCACATGCATGTGTGTGCAACACATGCATGCCTGGTGCACACGCAGGCTCAAGAAGTGTCTTATTCCTAGAAGCACTGGGTCCCCCTCCTCCCGTTGCAGAATCCTCCAGTTAAGTGTAACAGCCTCCAGCAGCAATAGCAGCAGCAGCAGCAGCAGCAGACAAAACGCTGCAGGTAAGATGAGTCGTAGGAAGCAGCCTGCAAACATACCCAAGTGTGCTGAGGACGTTTGAGTCATAAATGAAGTGAACCCAGTCGTACAAACAACGGTGAATTACTTATTAACAGCACGCACAGCCGACTGCTGGAGCAGCATCCATCAGCTGAGCCCACCCACTCAGAGGACCATTAACACACCAATCCTGGTGGCCCATTCGATTGGGGGCGTGACCAAAGAAGTACGGCCCTGACTGAGAGCCTTTGAAGCTGTTGACTGGGCAAACATCATTCTCTTCCTGGAATAATTGGAGTGGGGTGCAGCATCTGCAGGAGAGGGCAAAACCGGGTCCAATGTTCTCAGCAGGGGGTAAATGCAAACATTTCCTCCTATGTTTAGCTTCTGAAGAACCAGCTTTTTGTTCGCAACTGCCGAGTGTAGCAAGACTGTGGCAGGTATGCATGGCAGGAGAAACGTGGTTTCCTCGACCGACATAATGGGCGTTGAAGGCGCGGGGCAGGCCTTATTGTCCACCAGGATTGTCTGCTGCAGCACTGCACCAACCTCTGGGGCTTCCTGCAGGAGCGAACTCCTTTTCTGGGAGGTTCATCTATAAAGAATCAAACTTAAGCAAGTTGACCCTTTCGGCTTAGTACTCAATAACAGAACAGGAAAATTTTTTTAAAAATTAAGTTTGGAAAAGAAAAAAAAAATGTCATTACATTTAAAAACAAAAGAGTGCCCAGGCCTGGTGATGAACACCTTTGATCCTATCACTCAGGAAGCAGAGGAGCAGAAGCAAGAGACTCTCTATGAGTTCAAGGCCAACCTGGTCTACAAAGTGAGTTCCAGGATAGCCAAGGACTCTATGTAGAGAGATCCTGTCTCAAAAAGCAAACAGCCAAAAAATATCTCTACACTGGTCACAATCAGAGTGGTAACCGATATATTTAAGGCAGGGTTAGGGAGATGCTCAGTGTTCAAAGGTCAAAGGTGAAAACGGCTCCTCCAGAGGACCTGAGTTCAGATCCCAGCTCCTACATCAGCCTGCTCACAACCATCTATAGCTCCAGTTCCAGGGGATCTGATGCCCTCTTCTGCCTTCTGAGGGGGTCCAAACTCATGGGTGCCTACTTTACACATATACATAACTTCAACAATAAAATAAACACATACACATAATAGGCACCATAGAATCACCCAGAACCCAACCATGGAGTAGAGGAGGTAAAGCTGTGACCGACTGAACTGGGCAAGATTGCGCACATCTATAGTCCCAGCACCTGTGAGGCACGGGTAGGCCATCCTGCTTTATCTGGATTACATAGTGACACCCAGCCTCAAAAGAGAAGAAAAGAAAAATCTAAAAGGGGCGGGTGGATGAAGAGGCTTAACCATCCCGTAGAAGTTCCAGAAGAAGATGGAAGGAAGGTTGAAAAATCCTCCTGCCCACTTCTAATCCACTAGCAGATTTTCTAGCCTAGCCCTTCCAAAAGCACTCCAAGTTAGGCAAGTCCTTCCCACCTCGGCTGCCACCCTGATTTCTGCCACCACTCTCTCTTGCCATCTGTGTGATTACCAACCCCTTACTGTCTGGGGTCCACAGAGAAGCCAACACGGTTGCTTAGAACATAATTCTGTCCACAACTCTCTCTTCTCTAAGGCCTCTAACACTGTTCTCATGTTAGAATGAAATCTGGCTCTGTTTATAATTGTTAAATCCAAATTTTAGGGACTGACAAGATGGTTCGGCTGTAAAAAGTAGCAGCTACTCTTCCTGTCCTAGTTAGGGTTTTACTGCTGTGAACCGATGCCATGACCAAGGCAGCTCTTATAAGGACAACACTTAATTGGGGCTGGCTTACAGGTTCAGAGGTTCAGTCCATTATCATCAAGGTGGGAGCATGGCAGCGTCCAGAGCAGACATGGTGCAGGAGGAGCTGGGAGTTCTACATCTTCAACTGAAGGCTGCTCGCAGAAGACTGGCTTCTAGGCAGCTAGGATGAGGGTGTTATAGCCTACACCCACAGTGACACACCTACTCCAACAGGGCCACACTTCCGGAGGACCTGGGTTTGACTTCTAACTCACATGGTGGCTCACAGCTGTCTGTGACTCCAATAATGGAGGATCCAATGTCCTCCTGTGTGTTCTTCACCAAGCACAAACACAGTCACAGCCACAGATGCCAGCAAAACACCCACACACAAAATAAAATAATAAAAAAAAATTAAAACGACTTGACGGACTACATGGTTGAATTGAGAACAGTTGTAGTATATCCACAAGGGCAAGTCCAGATGATTAGACAGCTCTGACCTAATGAATGGTTTAATCTACTGATGAATTGAAATTCTGAATGAATTTAGGAACCAATGAAACTGGAAGGCAGGGAGTAGTTGGAAGAAGTCGGTCACTGAGGACATGTCATAGGGGACTTGGTGTCACCTTGGCCCCTACCTATTGTACTTCTACTCTGAACCCTGTCTGCTATACCTGTCATGGTAGACTGAAACCGTGAGTTAAATAAATCATTCCGCCTTTACATCATTTGGCTGAGGTATCTGATCACAGCGAGGAAAAAGTAACTAATACACTACACTCCCCTGTTTCATCATGATCCGGCTGAGGCAAGCGCTCCCTCACCTCTGGTCTAGCCCACCGGGGTCCAGATCTGCTGCTCTGACTTCCCGGCTGCTCCTCCAGCCAGCAGTGAGTCTCCATCTCAGGGTATATGCCACTGGTTTTCCTCTGCCTGGAGGAAATAGCGTCCAAATCATTTCGCGAGTTCCGTCACATCATCAAGGCATCTGCCCACGTACCCCTTCACCAGAGAAGACCTTCCTGTCCTTGTGTGTAAGCAGCCCACCCCAGACCCCGTCACTGGCATTAGGAATCAGAAGAGAGACTGAATGGCCTCTTAAGTAAATGCTGTTGATCTAAACGGTTACCCACAGAAGAAAATACCAGAGTCTTCTCAGCCACAGTTACCAAACACAAAAATTAATCTCCGATAAGTTCAAGACCTAAATGGAAAGTAAAATTTCTAAATTTTAAAAAAACGTGGGGAGAGGAGACTGGGCTACAGCTCAGCTGTAAAGCGCTGGCCCAAGGCACAGGCCCCGGGTTCCATTTCCAATACCGTGTAAACAAGGCTCCACAGTGCACACCTATAATCCTAGCCCTGGGTAGGGAGACCTCATTGTCACCCTGGGAAACACAAGACCCTCTTCACAAACAATTTAAAGAAAGAAATCGCTTTCTAAAACATCATTAAGAAAAAAATTTTTAAACTCAAAACAACACTGACTACAAAAATAAAGATTAGAAATGTGATTTGTGTGGGAAATAAAATGCTTATTCCAAAATGTATGCACGAAGAAAAAGAAAAAAAAATAAGCCACGTGAATTGTTTTTTTAGTTTCATTCGTGAGTACTGTTCTTAAATCATCTCCCTCCTCTTTCCAGCTCTCCCTGTTTCCACCCCACTCCTTCACGAATTGATGAGTTCTTCATTAGCATTTTATACACGCATCGCACACACTCACAGACACACGTGTGTGTGTGTGTGTGTGTGTGTGTGTAACAATACTAATATAACATCTCTCTCTCACACTGAGTTCACAACCGTTGCTCTGGTTAGCAGCAGGCCTCCTGGTCCTCTGGCTCTCACAAATTAGCCACATTTTACAGAAAGGTATAACTCAGAAAAGTTTAGTGTTTCGTCTCCAAGTAGACTAGCAAACGAAGGTACGAGCCTTGTAAAATGGGAACCCAGACAACGGCATCGCCCGGCAGAGAACGCACAAAGCGTGCACTCACTCACGCGAAGGAAATTCGCTTTAAACAATGAGATCCTACTTTGTACAGGATTTCCAAAAACTGAAGTCTGACAGTTTCAAGAATTAACGACGCCGTCGAGTGCTACAGTCGCTCCTGGGAGGAAGTGGCATGGAAACCAGAGCCCTGAAAACTGAGAAGGAGCTTTCGATTTGAGAAGCTGGGGGAAGAACTTCCAAGAAGCTTTCTGAGGAACCAAGAGCCAATTGGTTCACCAGCCACAAGAAGCAAAGTATCTCATGCTGCAGAACAGAATGAGGTGGCGATACAGGGTGCAGAGAAAGTCTGAAACTAGATGACAGATTCATGACGGATGAATGGCATTGCTAGTGACATGCCCATCTAAGCATGTCCCTCCCCACTTCCTCATTCTGCATCTCATAGAGCCAGCAGCATCCAGGTGACATGAGACCTGAAACTTAGTCAAACGACCTAAAGGACCTTCCTTACTTTACAGAGAGACTCCGTACCATTCGGCCTTAAAGAATGGAAATCCTATGGGCTGTCGTTGTTTGGATGGAACTGAAAGGCTTTGTGCTATAAGACGAGTACATACGACAAACGTCGCATGTTCTCTCTCGTGTGTGGAAGTCACAAGTCCAGCTGGGTTTCACGGTGCACACCTCTAAACTTAGCATTCAGCATGCTGAGGCAGGTGGACAAAATTTTTGAGGCCTGGGCTACAGACTTACACTAAAGAAGAAAAATGAAAGTAGTTACTTGATGGGGAAATCATGATTTCTAGAATCTTGGAAGGGGGGATCTTACAAAGCAAAGGGAGGCTGGATTTCAGGTTTGATCAATGCATGCTGTATGCAGGTGTTGGACTATGCATACACAGATTCACTAATCTGTACAGTTGGTATGCGTTCATCAAAAATGCAATAATTTTTTTAATTCCAAAATCACAAATTCAAAACAGTTAGGCCTGATGCAAGTGAAGGAGCTAAGACAAGGCACCGTTGGCTTCACGATAAGTCTGTTTCTGGATCTACTCATCATAGGCTGCAATAGAATGTTGTTTGCCCGTCTATACCACTGCCCTGGATGGTCCTGTTTGGGGGGGGCAGTTCTGTTTTGTTCCCCACTCAGCACAGTAGGTGAGTCTCAGGGGCTAAACTACAGGCACAGATACCACAGCCCAACGAAGCAAAAGTAAGGCCTTTGGGACCGGTCTCCACACTGCTGCCCTTTCTCAGACCCCTGGCCGCAGGCCCTGAGCTCGGCAATGCAGATACCAGCATTGCTGCTCCTCACGCCCGCCCTATGTTCCTCTGTTGTCGCCCATTATCGCTCTCCTTGATCCCTTCCCTGTGCCAGACATCTCCCTGAACATTATCCCATCACTTGTCTTCTCACCAGTGTGCCCTGGTACCCAGGAATTCTCCCCCACCCCCAACATGTCCAAGTCCTGTACTTCCTCAAGAGACCAAGCCCAAAGTCTCCTCCTTCTTTACCAAGCATTCAAACCTCCGGCCCCCACTACAATAACAACTGTTGTTTGTGCTCCTGAAGCCCCTCTGAGTAAGTCTGAATAAGCTATGTCTTCACCCGGCTGCATAGTGACCAGCAGCTATGTGGAACAGATCAGGAGGGCCCAGGCCCTTACTGCAGCTCCAACACGGACTCTATGCTAGCCAAGGGCACCCTGAGGTCAGCCCAGCCACTCACCACGGGTTTGATGGGTTTGTTGTTTGTGGTGACTGTCATGGTTATTGCTTTCAACCCTGGCTTTGTGTCCGAAGCAGGGAATTCAAGCTCTGTCCCCTTCCAAATTTGACAAGAAGATGGGGTGCTGTGCGTTGTGCTTTCACATTCCTGTTATTCCGAAATTAAGGTACACAAAATAAACTCGATGAACACACACAGAGATGGAGTCGTCACTCCTGGCCTCTTGGCTAAGAGCAAATATCAAGATATGATTCTACAAATGCAGACGCCCCTCTCCCAAGGACAAGATCCTTGAGGAAATCACTGAGGCGCCTGTTTCCTCCCACCTTAACCACTAGCTATACGGGGTGTCTTGCTCTTGTTAACTCTGGGAAGGGCTGAGTGAGAAAATAATCAAGTAAATGACAGCTGATCTACCCAAGGCCCTGGTCACTTATTTGTTTTACAGTGCTTATTGTGAACAACATGCATTGTGAAACAAATGCATTTAAAGTTGAATGCCGGGAAGCAATAAGCAAGACATGTTTGTCCAAAAAATTGAGGAAGTACTGAGAAAGGGCTTTGGCGTAGACTTGGGGCCAGGAGAAAAGTTTCAGGGACATACCGAGCTGAGCGGGTGGGCCAAGGTGAAGCTGGGATTATCTCGGGCAGTGACACCTGAGACCTATGTACCAGTGTCCTTTGGAACTTGAAACCAGGCTGGAGGAGAGGCACAGAAACACAAAAACTTCCTTACCACCCATCTGTTCTCTGGCCTGTCACCTCCATGTCGCACACCCTATAACTACCCCCATGGTTCTAGCCAACAAGGAACCAGGAACCTAGAGTCTCTGGGTAAATTGTTGAGTTCAAAGCCAGGCACCACCTTCCCACAGTTGGATTCTCCAACCATGAACATTGCTCCGTCCTCCAGTGTACTGAGACCCCTCTAGCTTTATGCCCCATTTCGAAGCTGCTTTCACAACCTCCTGAATCACGAGGAGTATGACGTCAAGCCATAGAGGTCCTGTTGGTTTGATCATTAACACAAAAGGGTCGATCATTTCGTCTACATCCTTAAGAGTTGGGTGCCAGAAAACCATAAACTAGCAAGATTTGTTTGTCCAGGAAACTGGGGAAAGTACTGAGAAAAGGCTTCGGTGTAGCCTTAGGACCTGGAAGAAAGCTTCAGGGACATACCACTGAGTTTCTGGTGGGTCAAAGTGAACCTGGGAACATCCTGTTACTCAGGGGGCCAAGAAGTCGAGCCACGGGAGTTCTGTTGGTTTGACTAGTGAAACAGGCGCTGCAATCACTTCATCTACACCTCTGAGAACCACAGCATTCTTCTGTTGACTTTTTTTCCGCTAAGTTATTTGGCTGCCACTTCCTGTTAGTGCAAAGGCAGAATCTAGCTTCTACGCATATCCCTCTGGAGGAAACAGGGCAGAGTTCTGCATGCCTCACATTTGATAACATCAACAGAGTCCCCTCTTTGCCCCCTATCTTACACCAGGAAATGGCCAAACACATCCTCCACTCAGAACACTCCTGATGGCTTACCCTAAGGCAAACGTTGGCTAAGACAGAGATATACAGGAGAATTACGTCAGACCTGGAGTCACTCACCTAGGCAAGCCAACCCTGACTCTCACGGTGAGGGTGAGAAAGCTGATATTTTCCCCAAGATGACTCAGTGGTTATATAAAAATATAATTTCCATACGTTAATCTCTGCTATAAGACATGACTCTGCTTTTTCTGTTCTTAGAGAGACAGAGATCCCTGAGGCTAAGGCACTGAGGCAGCTGACCAAAAGACTAGATAAAGTTTATGTCACAAGCAGACACCCTGCTCTCTAATGCTTCGCTAAACATACTGTGAGCTCCCATCCAGCTGCCCTATTTCGAAAGAGCACTGGGGGGGGAGAAGGAGGAATGTCTGAGCTGGGAGCTGAAGTGCGGGCATGGGGAAGAGATCTCTTGCAGATGGGAGATACAGGAAGAGATAGCCGATGGAGGGTTTATTGGCTCTATTTCAGGTTCTGGATTGTTCTGTAGAGGGTTACAGAAGGACTCTTGTAGGGGCTGTGCCATTAGCTTTGCCTCAGAAGACGTTCTTTTTCTTAGTCTAGATGGGAGACAAGGAGGAGCCAAAGGCAGAGAGAGCAGTTAGGAGACCCTGTTGTGTAGACGGAGCAAGAAGGAGCGATACTAAAAGCACCAAACGCCACATAAAGTGCGGTGGAGGAACCCAGAGTGGGTTTAGAAGTCAACACCTGCCAGATTACTCAGCGCTCTGTGAGATCTCAGACGGCGAAGGGTGGAGACAGCCTCCGAGTTCCGCAGCTGCCATTTTCCAAGGCAGAGAACAGGAGGAGAAACAGGTTTGGAAAGGAAGTTCATAGCTGCCTTTGAGACACATGCCTTTTGGTCACACATGCAGGACACCCACCTCCAAGGAACAGGTGGGCCTGACACCAGGAAAAAGGTCCGGCCTGGGAACAACACAAACAATTCTCAGTGACGCCGCTGTCCCCGCTCCGTGAATTTTTTAAAAGTAGACATTGGCGGGTGACTTGTCCAAACCTGTAGAGAACGCAGCTGTGGATTTTATCTGCACTGCGCTGCCTGGAGAAGGGAGAGAGGCGGCAGTCACTTCCTGGGAGAGGCAGGAAGGGACGTGCCTCCAGGACTCAGGGTTATCAGGACTCTCCTCTGCAGGCCCACATCCTCAAGGGGGCTGGGGGAAGGGGGAGTGAAACACCAGCTCAAGAAGCACACTTGAAGCCCGCTCACTATTTCCTTAGACAAGCCGTTTTCCCTCTCCAAGTCTGTAGAGCTGTAAAACAGGATTACACAGATGACCCCCATGGCCCCATAATACATACACATACAAGCAAGAACATGTCTCCTTAATTCCTTTTTCTTTATTCTTTCTTTCTTTGGGGGGCGAGAGGGGTGAATGATTTTTTTTCCCCTTGCAGTTCAGAAGATCAAGCAGCCTGGGCCTTTCTCTAGGCAAGCACTTGACATAACCCCCAGCCTTCATTCTGTTGTTTTCTTAAAGTAAACCCAAGAATTATGTCTTTCCTAAATACTTTAGTTTTCTTACATATTACATATATTAATTGTAAAAAAAAAATTAGCAACAATGGAGAACTCAAAGGAAGAAATAAAAATCACCCCAATAACAACCAGTTAGAGATGGCACCCTAACATCTTGCCGTGGCTGTCTCCCATCTTTGACTATGCAAATATTCTTGTGTCCTCTTCTCTGCCCTCTGAGGAGAAACGGGGAGTAGCATCCAGAACCAGCCTCTCTGCTCCTCATGAGATGCTGGACAAATGCTTGCACACAGCCAATCTTCACAGCCACACTGCCCGGGAGAGAGCCGGGGCTCCATTTAACAAGAACACGGAGCTCGTCGATGGCGATGGCGCATTCCTTTAATCCCCACACTAGAGGAGGCAGCGGCAAGCCACAGGACCAGTAAGGAATGGAGCGGAATCCCTATGAGCCATCTCTGCGCTGTCTTCCCTGCTCACAGCGTCTTAACTTCTCACTTTCAAATACTTGCATGGCACATTATTACAAATGGCTTCAAGCTGTTGCCCACAGAGTCCCTTTGAGATGTTCTCCATTTTCACCAACTTGAAGAGGGCTGGGATTATCTTCCTCCTCTGTAATTCTCTCCACTCAGCGGTGGCTATTTCTTTAGAGCAAATTGTTGCCCGAGGGGTTTGTGTGTTCTCAACACAGGTGATATATGATATCAACACGGCTGGATGGACGGTCTTCCTTTTACCATGTACGTGTTCCGTTGGTTGGCAACCCTACCGATGAGAACTGTCTTACTTGTGTTAATATTCAGTAAAGTCAGGAATAAAAATTTTGATTTCTAGAATCAATAGGGTTTTTTTTTAATAGAAATTCTTGATTCCTGGTGAGACAGAAAATGTTTTCTAAAGCCATTTACCATTTCATAATTGTTTTTAATTAGCATTTACACACAATCCTTGAGGGACTTGGGAATTAAAGGAATGTGGTCTGAGAGAAAGATAATTACTTTCATTCATCTAACAACAACAAAGCAGCCACCCAACACATACAGGGAAGGTTCTAGCCCTTTCAGGTATTAAAATGAGTATAAGCACGTGAATGTAGGACACCTACACTATACTGAGCGCTTACTCTAAACACCAGAGGAACTGCGAAAGGAGACACAATGTCTATTCTCCGAGAACTTAAAAGAGAGTTGGGAGAGAAAGCAAAGCACCAAGGTATTTTAACTTAATTGCCCTCCCATCGCGTGTCCCCCGGATGGGGTTTCCCCCTGCTCTATGGCCTGGTTGGACCAACCTTAAAACGCTGTTGTTATCCACATGCCTCTGTTCACATCACCTGGGAGCTCAGAGGCAGGCCTGGCATCTTACATGTCACATCACGTCCGTGACTGGTCTCAGAATGCCTTCCTAATTACTCAGTGATGTACACCAGGGACCAGTTGTCCTGTCCTCAGCCCACTCCCTGCTGCCCACTCCCGTATTAGTTCACCGTGCACCTGAGAGCACCAGGAGCACAGGCCAAGGGCTCAGACATTATACAACAGCAACAGACATCAAATTACTGTGGACAGCATTCCCTTCCGTTTGGCTGAACCCATTACCCTGCAGACTCCGGGGATTTCCTCCCGACAGCTGTTGATGCTGCAGATTCTAGGGGATTAAGAGTTCTGGGTTTTTACTATTTCTTATCTCTTGCTGGTGTCCACAGCTCCTTGCCCTTCTGGGATTCCTAGAACTCATGACTATCACGAGAGTGCTTACGAAGGGAGTCCTCGGACCAAGTCCACTTCACCGCCCTCAGTGTCATAGTGTTTTCTCCTTTCCCCCGCTTGACTCGTCCAGGTATCTCAGGGCTCTGTCCCTCTGTCGCCTCAGAGCCACTGTAGCCCAGCCAATCCAAGGTCTCCTTTCCTTTTCTCAAAAACAAGTCCCACATCACCACAGCCGGTCCCCCAAGTTTTCCCTTAAGTACTTGCTTAAGTAATGCACTGCCTCTAGGACCAGCTTTGCTGAATAGGCACTTACTTAATTCAAAGTCAGTGAGCATCCCACTGCTCAGAATGACAGAACATAACATAGGACTGGAGAGAGGAATGTGGTCAGGGAAAGGTGGAAAATACTAGTTGTTACTGCCAGATTCGGACCCCACTTAAAAGTATAAATAAAGATGACTCATGCAGTGGCTCAGAACTCTCTCAGACTCCAGTTCCAGAGGATCTGACACCTGCTTTTGGCTTCCAAGGGCACTGCACACGTGTACATGGAGGTACATGCATGCAAAACACCTATACACATAAATTTTAAAAACAAAAACACATCTTTAAGGGTAACTATGATTAAGAACTAAATAATCAGGTGAACAGGTTTGCCCCATCATCTCCTCCTTTCCTTCTCTCTTGCACCTACTTCTGAGAGGTCGTCAGTACGCAGAGGCAAGGCACCAATCCCTATTGACAAAATATCGCACTGAAGGTCCGGAGGTGAGACAGGCAGGTGTGTGCGCCTTGTCGGAGGTCCTCTGTGAAAAATAACAAAGGGCCTGCGGTCCCAGGCATACACACACCGCATAGTGACCTCAGCCCTTTCCACTGTGGCACAACCTCCCTTCTGGAGAAGCTTGCAGTAGCAAAGAGACTAAGAGGATTGTGGAAGAGGGAAGGAAGACTGCCACCAGAGCAGGTAAGCCAGTGCCCAAGTGTGTCAAGTAAAAAATGTGGGAATAGTACACCCCATCCCTTAATGTGTCTGGGGAGAACACGAAGCTCTCTTACTGATAGCAGCCTCCCCCCACCTCCTCCTCCCCCACCCCCACCCCTGGGTGCTGGTGCATATCATAGCCAACACTGACCACAGCAAGGCTGCACTTGGCACTGAGTCCTTTGACCTCATAAGACAGCAGTAGGTACTGTGTGTCTTCAGTCCGTCCTTGATCCAGCCCAGGTCAGGCCTGTGTTCTTCCTGCTTGGAACTACTCTGATCATGTTTCATTTATCTTTCCCTCAGCACTAGACCATCTTCCTTTCTTCCTTCCTTCCTTCCTTCCTTCCTTCCTTCCTTCCTTCCTTCCTTTCTTTCTTTCTTTCTTCCTTCCTTCCTTCCTTCCTTTTTTTCTGTCTGCTGTCTGTCTGTCTGTTTTTCTTTGGATGGGGGTTGCCTTTTGGCTTTTTGCAACTCTGTAAACCAGGCTGGACTTGAACTCACAGAGATCCACCTGTTCCTGCCTCCTGAGTGCTGAGATTAAAGACATGGAGACCACTGCCCAGCTTCCCGCCTCATCTTTTGATCTCTCCTTCCATATTTCCTTGCCATGTATCCTAGAGACGTGTTCCAGTTTACAATGCTTAAAAGCAAGTACAAGAGCTTGAGAGCTGGCCTAGTGGTCAAGAATACTTACTGCTCTTACAGAGGAGCCAGGTTTTGTTCCCAACACCCACATGGTGACTCACACCCATCTATAAGTCCAGTCCCAAAGGATCCAGTGCTCTCTTCTGTCTTCTGGGGGAGTGTACAGGCTGCACATAGATATGTTCAGGCAAAATACTCGAGAACACCGGTCCCAGCCGGGAATAGATAGCAAGGTTCTTTCTCAAGGATGATGGATGGACAGACGTTCAGATCAAGTATAAGAATTTCTCTTTATGTGTGTTCCCAAAGAAGAAGGTGGAGTGAAGAAAGGGAAGTTAGGCCGAGAGGGACTGGCCCCAGGGTGACTCTGACCCCAATCATCTGGAAAACTCCCGATGCCAATTTCAAATGCTCCGAGGATCAAAGCCTGCTGGGTAAGGTGCTCCATGGGTCATGGCAGCTCTGCTCCAGAGCCTTTAGAAAATTACACAAGCTCCTGACAGAGCTCCAGCGCAGGGAAGAGACTCCTCACGCTGTGCACCAGGAGACAAATCGCCTTTCCCCGGTTACCCACTACCGTTTTCTTTGTTCTGTAACTGTTTAAAGACACATAGCCCTTTCCACCTGAGCAGTGTCCCCTCTCGGCACCCCTCCTGCTTTGGGCGTGTCACTTTCTTTCTCATTTCTAATTAACATCAACATGGTTGGTTGCGGTGCTCAACCCTGGAGTCCTCTGGCTTTGTTCTTTGTGTCCATCCACAGAACATGACCTCTGTGGTTTTCTGTCTGCTTTGTTACAAACCCAACCCTACTTCCTCAGCTGCCTCCTCTCTGCCAAACCCTACACCTGTTCTCCCCACTTCTCTGCCTCAGTTTACCAGCTCAATCCACTGCTGTCTGAGCTCACAATCACCCCAGGTGAAGCCAACACCCACCACCGTCAGACTCTTGGGGAAATTCACTCTCGCCAACCAGGTTGCTCATTCTGTCTTCAAACCCTCTAGTCACAATAATGCTACTCTGTCTGTCATTGTGGGGTCCCTTAGAGACACTGTATCCACCCACTGCTCAGTCATGGGGTTTCCTGTCAATCAGTGCTTAATACACTGGGCTTGTTTGTTTGTTTGTTTGTTTGTTTGTTTGTTTCTGGACAGCAACACTCCTTATTGAAGTTTTCCTTGTCACCTCTAACTCCCAGATTTATCTAGTTTGGACTTTCCTCTTGAATGACACATTTGCATATGCAACTGCACATCCTTGTCATATTTACCAAGGTCACCTCAAACTGAACTACTTCAAAATGAATTCACAGTCTCCACCCTGGCCCTAACCCTGCTCCTCCTGGGATCCCTGTCTTACGCAGTGGCTCCCATCGCTACTCGCCCATCCAGGCAAACCAGACCCCGTGAGTCATTCGCAGCTTCACCCTCTGTTTGGCAGTCTACCTCTAAGATCTGCTCTCTGAATAGCTCTATTCTTTTCGATCCATCCCCAGTCTTAGGCTCTTCCCTGACTGTTGTAACCATTCATCTGGAGAATTGCCGCAACCTCCTAATTAGAGCCTCTGGTTCCACAGTTACCTCTTTGGTACCCATTTCCCTATTCATAAGCACTAAAGTGATTATCCGACCCCAGATCTGAATATTACATCTTCTTGCTTTAAAACTCCCTGTTGTCTGTGGATAGGACTCAAAATCTTTGATGTGACCAACAAGGCCTCTGGGACTTGCTCCATTCATTCACCAGCACCAGCACCAGCATCTGTCTCTCCTTGTCTGAACGTTTACCTGTTACTCATCCCCTGCTCACACCATGCCCTTCTACACCCCACACTTCTCTCTTCAGGAACACTCACCCTTTCTCTCCCATCCTTCAAACCAGCTCACCTACTGTTTATCTAAAAGGCGTCACAACCCTTCCCACACGCCCCTGAGGCATTCTCTGCTTACCTCTACCTCAGCGATGGGCTGCTATTTTGAAATTACCTCTTGATTGACCTGAGTTACAACATCAAACCAAAAGCTATTGAAGAGGAGCACCTACAAGGGTTGGTCGGCACAGTGCCTGACATAAATTATGCCCTCAAAAATATGAAACTGGGTAACTCTTATGGCGAGGATCTGAGGTAGTGTTCCACATGAAGAGTTGGGGCGCTTTCAGATTTAACCTGGGAAATATGAAGCAGGCACAAAGATAGAAATGAAGGAGGTGTCAGGGCCCTGACTCAGAAGATACTGTCCATGAGGAATCTAAGGAATCTAGGGAAGATGCTAGCAAATGAGAGAATAGAGATTTGTGTTGTAGCCTCGGCATTGTTGATAACTCTTTTCTCTTTTTCTTTCTTCCTTTTTTTTAAAGACAGGTTTTTACTGTGTAGCCTCCAAACAGGTCTGGAACGTGTGATCCTCTTGCCTCAGCCTCTTGAGTGTTGAGATTAGAAGCATGTGGCACCATATCCAGCTACCCTTATCATTTCTAGGTAGAGCCCTGAGACACTAAACTACAAGGCAGGGCCTACTCATTGCCTAACTCTAGATGCTCCCAGCTCAGACACAGCCAGTATGCCCAAGAACATCTACAACCCTGAATCACAAGTAACACTTATAATCACAACCCTTGCACTTACTCACTCCCTGCACGCTGAGCAAGCGGACGTCACCTCTCTGACACAAGCTCCCAGGAGATTCCTCATTTAGATCATGACAGGGAGTGTCCACAGACTATCCAAGTGGGTAGAAGGTACGTACATGTGGACCTGTGAGGACTAGAGCTGCCATCTCTCAGCTTCTGTGGAGAAGATTCTCTATCTCTCATACCTACTTTCCAACAGCCTTCCCTACAACCGGAACACAGTGGGGAGACAAGGAAAGGATTGGAGAGGCTGAGACATGAGACAAGTCAAAGAAAACCGAAGCCTAACACCTCAGAAAATGATGCACTATCGTGAGGCAGCAGCAAAAGAGAGGGGTAGTTAGAGCCAATGATCCCACACCTGCACATGTCAGAAATACGCCCCCCACCGCCACCTCCTTGCACTCCTTCCTGCAGTGGTTTTATGGTACAAAAGGTAACACTTCTGGTTGAGAAAAACAAGGGTGATGGGTTGGCATAATTACAGCTAAAACAAAACAAAACAAAAAACCCTTATGTCTCTAAAACACAAAAGAAGGCAGGAGTTTGCAGGTAACAAGGGCTAAAGGTATTGTAAACCCCAAGCCAGAGGTCCATGCTGAGGACATCATACCGACTCTCTGTCCTTACTTAATTCTTTGACAGCCAAGCCAACTTCTCACCTCCTCGAGGTGTCATATTCTTGCTTTAAAACCCAGGGTTCTAGGGCCAGAGAAGGTGTTACATCCTGGAGGGGACTGAGAAGATTTCTGGGACCTTCAACCAGCCTAGGCCCTGTTCACTCTCCCCTCCCTGCCCCCCATCTTCCTCTGAGACTGAGATAATGGCCTTCTGTTGACAAAGTTTCACAAGGAAATGGAATTTGTTGTCCTCCTTCCCACCTTCCCTCCCTGACTCCACCCCATGTCAGCTGCAATAGAGGGCCCCAGCTGGGTGAGCCTCATCCCCACTTCTGTGACTAGGACATGCAGCCCTGACTCAACTTTCATTGCTCAAGAAGGGAAAGAAGCCTTGGAAACTTGAGGTCCCCCTCCAAAGACAGAAGGGGCAGCTTGTAGGCACCACCTCAGTAGAGTCTCTCCAGTAATAAGAAGAAACGCAAACATTCTTTGAGTGTTTTGTCTTTTCAGATGTTATTTCATTAAAAGCTCCCAGCAAACACGGAGTGGGAAATCCCCTTTATTTCCTCTATCAAGGACACACAGGCAACAGTCACAGAGATGCAAGCACACATCTCCACTTCAGAGCTCTGGCTGTCCCCACTCAGTGGCCATTCTTCTTGCTCTGAGGAGGGACCTCCTCTTCTTTGCATGGATGATGGTGGTAATCCTCTTATCCTCACCAGAGTCTAACTGTCCCAAGGTTAGAAACCACTTCCTGGTGGTGTCTTGGGAGTGACGGCAGGAACATAATTCTAACACTAAAACACATTTAATAAGGGTGATAATTTAATAATTTATTGGCTGCTGTTGAAATGCTATTTCACCAGGTCATGGGTTTTCTCTACAGCAAGGTTTTGTGATCACAATACTACTGACATTTCAGGCCAGTTCTGTTTTTGTCACAAGGATTGTTCTGTGTTGAAACACTCCTGACCTCTACCTCCTAGATTCCAGTTGTACTATAAGACACTGCAGATGTGACAGCCTCAAGTACCCCCAGACGTTGCCAGATGCCCCCTCGGTGGCAAAACTCACCCTCACAGTTGAGTACTGTTGCTTTAGTAAACAATAAAATAAAAGAGCAAGAAAACTTATTCTCTCTACCTCTAACCAAACAGCTCTCCTTACTCACAGTCAATACGTGAAAATTCTTGGAAATGATCATACAAGCCCCAGGTTATCAATTTCAGGAAACCAATACAAATCTTCCTATCGTCCTGAACCAATCACTTTCTGTATGTAGGAAATTTCAAGATGGGATGTCACAAGCTAGTAGGAATGTGTAGCCAGTTGAACCTGGGTTCAAATTCCAGCGAATGGTCCCAAGTTGCTCTGTGAAGAGGTGGGGCAGAAATAACAGTCTGACTCAGCCCTGCACACGCTAGCTTTGCTCAGTTTCCTGGGTTTCACCTCACCTCCATACCTGCTGTGAGGATTAAATACAATGAGTAAAAGCAACTTAAGAACAGCTTGACTCAAGAAGTCTTGAAAATATTCACTTCTTTCCCTCCTCCCACATCTCACCAGACCACTGAGGTCATCAGGAACTTCTGATTTGTTTGGGCTTTTTTCTACCTGAACTAAGCCTGGAAATCTCTGTCGTGGGGGTAAATAGAATCACTATCAATATATTCCTTCATAATAAGTAACCTATTATCTTTCATGTAAGTTTATTGATGACAAAAGTTACATTAGTTATATTATAAATATTAGTATAATGTTGGTGTTAATTCTAAAAGTGTGATACTACACTATTTTTATATCAGTAGAGTATATATGGCCTACGTGAATCAATGCATCTTCACATGTCACCTATTATATTCTGAAAATATTTCACTAATAGGTCTACATATTTGTCTGGCTACCTAGCTTTCTGTCTCTAGAGGGTCCTATGTATTCACTGTGTACATGAGGATGACCTAGAACTTTTGATCCTCCTGCCTCACCTCCCAATCGGTGCTAGATTGTAGGTGTGTACCACCATGGTCAGTTCACTAATTTGCTGAGAAGCAAACCTAGGGCTTCTTAGGGAAGCCCTCTACCAACTGAGCTACATCCTCGGCCAGAGTGATTGATGGTTATTCAAAAATTTTGTGATTATATCAAGCAAAGGTAGACATAGGTTATATAATAATTGTGGTGGTTTCAATATGCTTGGCCCAGGGAGTGGTACTATTAAGAGGTATGGCCATGTTGGAGCAGGTGTGGCCTTGTTAAAGGAAGTACGGCTCTGTGAGCATGGGCTTTAAGACCTTTGTCTTAGCTGCCTAGAAGTCCATCTTCTCCTAGCCTTCAGATGAAGATGTAGAATTCTCAGCTCCTCCCGTGCCATGCCTGCCTGGGTGCTGCCATGTTCCCGCCTTGATGATGATGGATTGAACCTCTGAGCCTATAATTAAATATCGCCTTGGTCATGGTATCTCTTCACAGCAATAAAACCCTAAGACAGCAATGACAGTTATTTGTATAAATAACGCTTTATTAACATTAAAATCATAAATGATTGCTTTTAAATAAAGTTACTCTTTAAATTATTAAATATTTTATACAATATTAAAAAGTATTGTTTAGGGGTTGGGGATTTAGCTCAGTGGTAGAGCGCTTGCTTAGCAAGCACAAGGCCCTGGTTTCAGTCCCCAGCTCCGAAAAAAAGAAAAGAAAAAAAAAAAGTATTGTTTAAGTGGAAACCTTCAACCAAAGGACATGCTCAGAATATGACTTTTCGTTCAAGCCCTTCTCGGTGTTTGAGGAAGCAGTCCTACAAATAATCCTGAAATTAGTGTATCAATAACGAATTATATATAGATTATATACAAACATTGCAGCTGTGCATGTGTCTAAAATAGGATCTGTTTGTTATCAGGAAAGTAGATGCTTTGCTTGTTCTGGTTCACAGGAGACTCGAGCTACCACACACAGTGATGACATCTGACTGCTCCTATACAGTACCACATCAGTACCAAGGGAAAAGTGACACTTGACCAGTAATGGCAAACTCTCATAGCCTTTAAACCAATAAAATGAATCCAGGAGTCCTCTTGTGATTCAGTTCATCAAATGATACATACCTGAGACGGTTTGAGGCTAGACTTGGCTGGCTTTCATACACGAGTGTATGCACATATCACACACCTCTTGGGACAAGGGCTTCGCTTCTTATCCCAGGGTCAACAGCAGCACCGAACGCAGAGACACTTGGCAAATATTTAACAGGATGAATCCCATCCTTCCTTTGTATGCTTATTCTCCCTACATTTCTTCTCCCTACACCTTAACTTCATATTTTTTAATCTGGTGTTTCTGTAAGATATCCAAATACCGCCAGTCCTGGTTAGGGTTTTCTGTGAAAAAAAAAAAATGGCCAAAAGCAAACTGTGGAGGAAAGAGTTTATTTCAGCTTACAACTCACTGAGAGAAGTCAGAGCAGGAACCTGGAGGCGGGAACTGAAGCAGAAGCCATGGGGAAACACTGCTTACAGGCTTGCTCTCACAGTTTCCTCAGCCTACCTTCTTGCCTGCCTGCCCAGGGGTGGGATCACCCACAATGGATAGGGCCCTTCCACATCAATCATTCATCAATCAAGAAAATGGCAGACAGACGTGCCTATAGGCCAGTACTGTGGAAGCAGTTTCTCAACTGAGAATGTCTCCCCAAATGGCTCTGACATAAAACTATTCAATGCAACTACTGGAATAGTTAGTTCATAGGCTATTGGAAGATCAGTATATTCTTCAAGAATTGAAGTGAGCGAAGCCCCCTGGGAAGTCTCCTTCCTTGGATTTGTGCCTGGAGAGGAGCCTCCATCACAACCTTGTCAATACCCCCATTAACTCACAGCTCAACCTGGCCGTCCCAGTGTACACCACACGGACCGGTTTGCCATGTATTTTCTCATCACGAAGCTTTCTGCTTGAACAGCAGGGACGGCACTCTTCTGGAGTTCCTTGATAAAATGCTATGCTTTCCAGAGACATTTCTAAGCCTAGTTGAACAGGAACTAAGAGGAGCCTGGCATTTCCTTCCCCTGGTACAGGTTTGCTTAGCTCTGGAAAGTGCTGCGATGGGCTTCTCTTACATTCTTACCTCTCAGGGAAGAGGCCACATAGAGCTGGCCTTGTTGTGGTCCAAGCACCCTCTCCCACCCTAACTTCTGTTCCTCCTCTGTGAGAGACATCTTGCCTCCTTCCTCTTTAGCCATGACTTCTCTTGCCCTATTTCACTTCCTCATCCACCAACCCACCCTCGCCAGACCACCAGTGTCCTCAACACTCCAGCGTCTGCCTTGAAATGAATGAAATCAACTTCTTCTTTTGGGGAGGTGATGGAGTCTAACCACAAGAAGACAACCAGGTAGTGTATACCCTTCCCGAGACACAGCCTTCCAGGTCCCCGTTAAATGCCACCCATGCCTTTACCACAGCAACACAGGGCATTTGTGAACACTACACGGCACAAGGCAAACCTTTTAGGTTTCTGGTTTCTAGACTATGGGATATCAAAGGCCTAGATGTGGCACCAATTTTTAAAAAAATTTTTCCAAGTAAGGGCATTAATAAACAGTTGAAATGAGGGGAAACCCTTTCACCTACAATAGATACGATTTCATTTAGAAGGGGCCGTCAGACGGAACATCAGAAAGCTGAGGTGTAGCATCAACTGGTCAACCCTGAAAACACACTAACAAGAACTCGATAGGTTATAGTTAGGAACATATATACAGATACAAATACCTAATTTCCATGCAATAACACCTGGTAGGAAATGAGGTCACGAATTTAAGAGAGCAAGGGTAGGAGTACACAGGATGGTTTGTGGGGAGGAACCTGTTATAATTAAGTAGCAATTTCAAAAATAAACAAACAGGAAAACTGGGGTGGTAGAGACAGCTCAGCAGGTAAATCTGACTGGCATCAAAACTGATGCCTGCCTAGAGTTTGGCTTCTAGGATCCACGTGGTAGTGAGAGAGTTAACTCCACATTCATGCCCTGGTCTGTACGCCCACACAGATACATACACACACAATAAGTGCAGGAGAAATAATTTGAAATGTCAAGAACCTTTAACTCCAGTTGTTGAAGTAGAGTTCCTTCAGACTCTGACCTCAACACCGGTGTTGCTGCGCTACAGAACCTGTGAGATTGCTCAACCAAGACCAACTAATGAAGACAAAGAGGTCGAGACCACTGCTTTACAGGCAGAAACTGTCCAGCTGACACTATTGGTTATCAATACTCTACTCAAAGAGATCTTCCTGTGGGAACTCATTTCAAAGTCATCAGACATTCTAGATAAAATCAGATGAGACGGCTTCACAGCTCCAGGTACCTACACTCTGAGAAGGAGTCACACGTCAATCTCATCCCCAACAAACAAGTTCGAACCCTCACAACGGGGGATTCTAAAATTGGAGCGTCCAAGGCCAATTTGGTTGATAACCTTGGCACCACCACCACACCTGGAAACGCCTTTGAGGAGACGTGGCAGGCTGGTGACAGTGTCTCTGTGATTGGCCTGTTAGGTGATGGTTTTGATCCTCTGTGTTCATTTGCTGGGAACCGATCATGATCACCAAACAGGATGATGAGCCTGGGAATTCTTAGCAGGGGACCAGCCACAGTGAGGACCTGCACGCAAGACTATGTGTGGGTCATAGAACTAAGGTTACCCTATCTGAAAGAAGCCCGGATCAAAATCTGGCAGGAAAGGAGAATAAAGGAGATTGTGAAGAGACGTCCTCAGGTTGTTTACTGTCCCATTTCCTCTCTTCAAGGAGAACAAACGGGATTTTAAAAGTCAGTGGTGATGAGGTTAAAGAAAAAGAAAGAAGAGGACAGAAGGGGAGAGGGGAGGAGAGGTCCTCTGATGTAAACCTGAAAGAGTACCGGTTCTGAGGAGGAGGAGAAAGGAGGAGGAAAGGCAAAGAGAAGAGGGTGATGAGAAAGATCTAAGGGAAAACACACGGATCAGGAGGAACTCAGAAAAACAAAGCCTATTCTGACCAGAAATGCCTTGACACTAAGTGCCCTGCATGCTGCAGGAGCCTGGCCCACAGTTGGGAAGATCCTCTGGTGGCGGACATCTTTTCTGTTGAAGGACGGTTGGAATACTCAGTTCTGTTGTTGTTGTTGTTGTTGTTGTTGTTGTTGTTGTTGTTGTTGTTGTTGTCCTAAGATGTGATCCTCTTGATCCATTTGAAAATACAAGGAGGAGGAGGAGGAGGAGGAGGAGGAGGAGGAGGAGGAGGAGGAGGAGGAGGAGGTCGAGGAGGAAAAATCCAGCATTAAGCTGTGTGTCCACATTGTGTGTAACTGTAAGGAGCCACTTTTTTTGAGCCTGAATTTTGTTAGAAGAGTTGCGGGTTCCAAGGAGTTCCCTGTAAAGAATTCTCATGAAGAGCTGGAAAACAAAAACGAAAACAAAAACAAAAGAAAGGGAAATTTTGAAAGTTGTCAGAAATAATTTAATGGGAAAATAAATGCTTAGAATTGTCCACAGGAGTTGGAGAAGACAAAAAGGGACTAAAAGTTTTGTGAGCATTTCTCTAAAAACGTGGAATTCACCGAGACTCCTAAAGTCAGATAGTTTCGGAGCTGTAATCCTGTCTCTGACTACACACCTAATTCTGACAGCGAGAAGCACCAGAATGAAGGAAAACCAGAAACATGTCTATTTTATCACAAGGCTAAGTCAGTGTCTACAGAATGACCCCAAACCATGGCTTAGAAGTGATCTGTACTTCTGAGCTCCTTGATGTGCAGTGTGCTCAATGGCTGAAGAAATCTAAAGGGAAGACCTTAGAGTAAATCACCAAAGAGGGCTTGGATCTTCCAGAAAGACGGAGAAGAAAAAACTAAAAGAGCAAGTGTGAAAACCTCTACATGATCACCAAAGATCCTGTGGCTGGGTGAGGGGGAGATCACGGCAAACCAATTGGTGACGTCCCCATGCTATATTGTAAACAAGCATAGATAGGTGGACAGCAATGAAGGGTAACCAGGCAAAAGAATGCTTGGCAGAGCTGACAGGCTGACAAGGCTGTGGAGAGCCTCGCGCCATCTTACTGCCTGGAACTGCCTTCATGTCCACTGGTTTCCGTGTGGAAGATCCCCAGACTTCTGCTGACAAGCCCCACAGGCTGGTCAGACCTGCTCTCAGACTGAGAAGGACAACCTCACTGTGGACGACTGAAGAGTGGCAGCTTTTGAAGGGGACAACACATCATGCATGAAGGAGGAGACTAAGGTTCTCTGAGAGAAACCTTATACACCTGTTCAATGCTTACCTTCACTCCCTCTGACACATTTCCCAGGAGGCTTTGTTCTGGTTTGTGCTAGCTTCTGAGGTCCTCTAAGGCAGATAGGGTTTCTTTCTTTCTACTTTTAAGCAATACCTCAAGCCTTAGACAGCAAAGCAAAGCTAGTAACTTTTTTTTTCCAGTTTTGCCTTGACTTATTTACTCTTAAAATATCTGTAGCTTATTCTTCTTAGAATTTTATGCAGTATATTTTGATCTTATTTATTTACCTCCCAACTCCTTCTTTGTTGTAAAGTCTTTTTTCATAGGTTTATTTTATTTTATGAGCATTTATACCTATATGCATGTCTGTGTATAACATGCATGCCTGGCGCCTGCGGAAGTCGTAAGGTGTCAGACCTCCCCTAAAACTGGATTTACAGATAGTTTTGAGCCACCATGTGGTTCCAGACCCTTTGTTGTAAAATTTAGTGTAAGGTCTTATTTATCCTGTGGTCCAAAGTGTTTTGATAGTGATAGATTTCTTGGTAGATCAAATCTTTTGTCATCAACATGTTCTGAGATATATCTTAATTTTTAGAAATAAAAATAACTGTTAAAATGGTTTGAGTCTCATCCTGTCAAGTCTTCCGTCTCCTGTGGCTCCTTCAACATGGATTAGTTAAACTGAATGGAAGAAGCGTGGAATAAGTTAAACTGAAACACGTTAGTGGGAGGGCTCCCCCACAGCTTCTTTTCCACAGTAAAGTATTGAGGAACAAAACCCTAACTTCCCCCATGACCTGTAAAACCGGATGAGAAGTAACTGAGACAGGCTGATGAATGGAGATGTCCTGTCCAAGTCAGTCTGTTTTAAAAGGCAAATACAGCTAGAGGGAGAGTGGGAAGGGAGAGAGGGAGAGGGCAGACTGGGGAGAGAGAAGAAATAAGCCAGAACAAAGGCAGTGAAAAGTTGCCTGTTTTGAGTCAACAAGACCATCTGCATTCCTTTTGAAATCTCCCTGCTTTGCTCTGGTGTCTGTCACTCTACAGAGCCAAGTGAGGAGCTTTCTAGGCTCTCTGGAGCTGGGGCCAGCCTCGAGTTTGATAACTGACTATAGCGTCCCCTTAGACATCATCCCCTAATGCTCAACACCAAACCAAGGACCACCGACACAAACCCAAGCATCTCATCCTATGTCCCACCGTGCACTTAAAGCACAGTCATGTAAATTGAACACACAGGTGCGGTCAGAGAAATCCTCAGGCAAAGATGTGACAACTGACTGTTGTAACGGTAAACTTTAAGGCCCACAGATAACAAGTAGGCTAGGCAAAAGTCTTAGATGTAGGAGAAACACGTGGTTAGTTAAAATACACTTGAATAGAAACTGCTAAGCAGATAAAACACATGCACACTATTGAACCAGAAGAGCCATACAGTAGAGGATCTGTACAGTATGGAATCTATACCATAGGGGACCTATACAGGAGGGAGCTATACAGTAGAGGACTTGTATAGTGTGGGAACTGCACAGTAGAGGAACTCTGGCCAGTAAGAAGACACCAGGATCCATGTACTGTTCTGCTTGAGCCAAATTCATCTTTCTGTGCTGTTTCCTCAGTCATACATGACAATTATCTCTTAGGAGAAGATGAGGTTAAATTTTGTAATGTGACATCTAATAGTGAACTCTACTGGGGAATGAGAAGTCTAGTCTGCGTCTCCTAAACACTGGCCGCTGACACCCCTGAAGCACAGAGGATGTGCTCAGGACCTTGGAACGTACCACCGGAAGGCAACAGTGAAAGGCACGGTTAAGCCAGCATCTATGAACTTGAAGGTAGAGGGTCTCTGGCCCCATCTCCTCTGGCCTTTTTCCCTAGAGTAAACGGTGACCTGCCATGGTGGTTTAAAAAATAGAATAAAAAGCTACCACGGGGAAAGCCTCACATACAGCAATCATGTTGCATTATTGCCTTCAAACCTGGATGGCACCTACCCCACCCCCACCCCCTGCAAACGTGGTATTCTAATAGGAATCAAACAGAAGGCTCTGGAATTAACTCAGGTTCTGGAAGCCCCAGGTTCTCTCCCAGGCCTGCCCTCTTAGCCACATCATAAGCACACTATAGACATACTTAGGAGACAAGATCAAAACCCCTGGGGCGCCTCAGACCAGCAATTCTTGCCTCCACCACTGGTCACTTCTGCTAGACTTAAGGGACTCTCCTTTTAAACTTTGACCTGGGGAGGACAGGGGCTTTCAGTTCCCTGACAGTGGTCTTTCCCAGAGGCACTAGTGAGGTACTGCCCCAACTGGTGAGCTTCCTATAGAAGAGAGGGACGGGGACAGAGGGAAGGTGGGAAGGAGAGAAAAAGCAAATTAACATTTCAAAGCTTTTTAAAAATACTGTTCTAACATCCTACTGACCCCTCAAAGTAATTTTCATGTAGTTTTCATTTAATATTCATAAAAATGTCCAGAATTGGTATTATTACCCAATTCCCAGAAAAAAGGGACTGGAGCTGGAGAGGTAACTTAGAGTAGGACCCCCTCTACACTTAGCAAGCTCAAGGCCCTAGATTTAATTCCTAGCCCCTACCTTACCCCCTAAAAACATGGAGACTGAAGGTTTTTTTTTTTAAGATTTATTCATTTATTATATATAAGTACACTGTAGCTGTCTTCAGACACACCAGAAGAGGGCATCAGATCTCATTACAGATGGTTGTGAGCCACCATGTGGTTGCTGGGAATTGAACTCAGGACCTCTGGAAGAGCAGTCAGTGCTCCTAACCCCTGAGCCATCTCTCCAGCCCGAGACTAAAGTTTTAAATAGGATAAAAAACTAAAACAAACAAACAAACAAACAAAACCAGTGTTAAATACAACACCAGATACTAAGTCCTGTTGTGATCCATCGCCCCAGCTCCCTATGTAGCTCACAGAATGAATAAATAAAATGTTTATTGAAATGAAATTTTCAGGCCATAAAATTCACCCTGGTGGGCTTTTGGCTCATTCTTAGGACTTCGATGACGACATCATCACCGGTTCCAGAACATCTCCGTCCCTTCCAAAGAAGCTGCAAGCCAATTAACACTCACTTCACTTCCTTCTCGCACCTTCCCCCGAGGCCTGACTTCCTGCTTCCTGTATCTGAAGAGTTGCCTATTCTGGTCATTTCACAGAAGGGAAATCAGACAGTGCGTGGCCTCCTATGTCGGCTCCTTGCACAAAGTACGACCTACCCAAGGTCTCTCCACTCGCAGTTCGTAAATCCACACCACTCCCGCTTTGAAGTGACAGTCCATTGAAAAGATAGACCACGTTTTCTTTATTTCTTCATTATTTATTCAAAATCAAATTTGGAGCTACTGGGAGTAATTCTTTTATAAACGCTCATGTAGAGATTTTTGTGGGGAGTCAAGGTTTTGATTCCTTTAGATAAATCCCCACGAGTGGAGTTCCTGATCCATACAGTAGTAAACTCTGTTTAATGGACTAGATGCCAAACATCTTCAAAAGGCAGCCACATCATTTTATATTCCTGCCAGAAATGCACAAGTGTTCCAGGGAGGGCCTCTATACCATACCAACCATTGAACCATTGTTGCCCATCTTAGGGTTACAATTGTGCCCATATCCAGGTTCAGCCATCCATCTGCAATAAGACAAATAAAACAAACAAACAATCAAACAAACAAATTAAAAGTTAGAAAGGGATATTTACCGAACTGTAAACACAGACTTGAGGGGTCAATGACTTTCCTCGTCTTCCCAATGTGACCACATTGAGTAAATCTCCCTTTCCTGTTTTCCATTTTTAATTAGCTCTTCTTGGCTCATTGAGGGCAGGTGACCAGACCTGATGTGGGGCAAGGCTATGACTTCCCACACCAAGTTTCATACCATTATTGTGGTGTCTGTAGTGTAGGATGTCCTAGTGGGTTTCATTTGTACTTCTCCAATGACTAATCCGGCTTGAGTGCCCTTCTACACGCATATTAGTTACAACTGTCAGCTATCTTCTTGGAAGAAAGTGTTCAAACTATAGACACACACACACACACACACACACAGAGTGAGAGGGGGATTGAGAGAGAGAGATTATATCCGGTACATAAGATTCATAAATCTTTTCTCCAATTATGTGAGCTATCTTTTCTTTCCTTTATGTTGCCCTTTGAAAAACAAAACATTTTAGTTCTGATAAAGTCCAATCTTTTTTTTTTCTTTTCCTACTTTTGTCTTGGGTAGCACATCTAAGGAACTATTGTCCCAACCAAGGCCAGAAAGATTAAACATTTTCTACAAGCTTCCTAGTTTGACATTTAGATCCAAGCTTGGTCCCTCAAGAGTTAATGTTTATGGCCCAACTTCATTCTTTTGCATATGAATATCTACTTATTAACAACATTAAAAAACACTGCTGTTCTTCCTTTGTTGAACTTTTTTTTCCCTTCCTTAAAACATCGGTTGATCGGGATCAGGTTACATGACTCAGTGGTACAGAACTTGCCCAGCCTGTGCAAACTCTGGGTGTAAGTCTAAGAACCAGAAACTACCAAGTAAGTCATCTGCTCATAAACACAGGGCTTACTTCTACTCCGTTGGTTGATCTGTGTGGCTGGACGTAGGTCATTACCGTCCTCTCCCACAGGAGCTTCTTAGTGAGTTTTAAAGACAGAAAGTGTGACTACTCAAACTGCACTGTTTCGTTCTCCCCAGGCCACTTTGGCTGTTCCGGTTGCCATTTTCAGTATAGAAACCTTGCACCCCTCTTGTTGACTCTATTCAGGTGAGATCTGTTGTCCAATCTTAGTAGTTTTTTAAACAATTTATTATTAGAGGCTGGCCTAGCCAGTGTTCTATTGCTGTGAGGAGACACCATGACCATGGCAACTCTTACAGTTTCAGGGGTCTGGTCTATTATCCTCACAGCAGGGAGCAAGGCTTCACAGAGGTGCCGGAGAGAAGCTGAGAGTCCTACTTCTGGATTGGCAGGCGACAGGAAGGCACTGGGCCTGGTTTGAGCATCACAAGCCTCAAGCCTATCCACAGTGGCACACTTCCTCCAACAAGGCCACACCCCCTAATCCGGGTCAAGGAGCACCACTCCCTCAGGACCAAGCATTTAAATGTGTAAGACTGTGGGGCCATTCCTATTCAAACAGCCGCAGGGACAGTCTGTGGTGGCGTGTGCCTTTAATCTCCCCACTCAGGAGGCAGAAACAGATAGATGTCTGGGAGCTCAAGACCAGACAGGGCTATAAAGTGAGATCCTACCTCAAAAACTAATTAATTTAATTTACTATTGGAATTTTAACTGCAGAACTTCTATTTGGTTCGCTTATGTTTTTAAAACAGTTCTGTCTGTTCACTATAACTCTTTATTTGATCAGACCCAATGTTACGTACCTTCCTTTAACTCCTTAGACACAATTCCTAAATTCTTTAAATACCTTAATATATTATCTACTCAATTCAATAACTGGATTCGTCAAGTACAGTTTCTGCTTACTGATAAATTTATCCTTCTTTCTGGATCATATTTCTTTTCGTAGGTATGTGTTGAAGTTTGGTTCATTTGCTTTTGTTTTTGTTCCAGTGCTGGGAATCAGACTTGAGGTCTTGTATAAATTAGGCACGCTTTCCTTCTATCAGTGAGCTGTACTCCCCAGCCCCCATCTGAGCTCTCTGTGAAACTCTAAGCTCTAGACTCTCCACCCCACCCCACCCCCGAGGCTGTTGTCTGCTATTCTGCCTGGCTCCTGAGTTTCTTGAATTGATTCTAAGAGACTGAATTCCTTAGCACGGGTGGCTCCCGAGTCTTCCTTTAGTTAACTTAGTTGTGGACTAGTGGACAGAAGAAATTCCCTTCAGTATTCTAAACAAGAATCCTCCAGGCTTCGCTGAGTGCTTCCCTCCCTCTATATTTGGGTTATGTCTTTCGTGGCCAGCCAGGCAGTTTTGTCTCTAACCTTAGCCTCCTCTTCCTGTCTGTGAGAGTCTTTGTGTCAAAGGTGAGAGGGGTTTTCTCGGTGCTTGCTTTCCTAGTCACATGTAGAACCGTGCGCAGGCACACCCTAGCTTCCCAGGAATTGTTGCAGCATTCAAAACTCTTACGCTTTTTTCTTTTAATTCAATCTCTTGGCCCCACATGGAGTCAGTGCCTCATGACAATGCTTAAAATCCCCACTGTCTTTGATCAGCACCCTATCAATAAGAGAAAGTTCTGAATCCAGTCAAATGGCTATAAGTTCTAAGAAGGCAATTTTGCAAGCAGATTCCAGGAACGTCACACAGACCATTCCCAGAGACGTGGCTATTTCGGAAGACTCCACACCTTGACTCTTCCATCTCCTGGTCTCCACAGCTGCTGTAGTAGATTTGTCAGTTTCCGTGGCTGCCATGGAGATGAGGTTAGAGAGTGTGTCTAGACAAGCTACAATGCTATTGTTTCCAATACGTTTCCAATGACGCTCAGCCACTGTTTTTCTTTAAATCCGTTTCTAGATTATTTGAAAACCTTTGGTTAATTTCTAAAGGTTTCTGAAAAGCAGATCTTGACCATTGTCATGGATATTCCCATGGCTAATGTTGAACAGATTTTCCAGAGTTCCTCAACCCAAGATCCCATGTTTCTCCTAAAGGGACACTTAAAAATATGACTGTGATTCAGGCCCTATAAATGCTTCAGCAGGTAAAGGGTGTTTGCCACCAAGCTTGATGACCTGAGTTCAAGTCCTAGAACCCACTTGGAGGAAGGAGAGAACCAATTCCCATGAGTTCTCCTCTGATCTATACACACACACTTGGGGGTTTGGGGGTTGGGGCATACACAAATTAACTAAAAAATTTAAAAATTATTGCCTTGGTCCTATAGTACTTTCATTTCTTTTCTCTTTGCTTCTACTTCTCCCTCATCTCCTTCAGTGGGTAAATTATAAAATTTTAGGAGGGGTTGGGATATTAAAAAAAAAAATACTTCCCAACTTTTCAAAATCATTTCCCTGTGCTCTGGCACTGTGGAGGGAAGTTTCAGGAACAATGTGGACTCAAATGTTTCTTTCCAAATAAATACATAAAACTGTAGGCACTGCAGATGTGTCTCCATTGGTAACGCCTGCCTAGCTTTCAGGAAGGCCTAGATTCAGTCCCCAGTGCTGTTTCAACTAGGTGTGATGGTACACCGTTGTAATCCCAAAAGCTGGGATGTTGATTGAAGCAGGAGGAACTTAGGTGGCAACGATGACTCAGTAGTGAAGAGCTCAAACTGCTCTTGTAGAGGACAGGAGATCCATTCTCAGAACCATGTCTTAAATGCCTATAACTCCAGTTCCAGGAGATCTGATGCCTCTGGCCTTCTAGGGCAACTGCTCTCACATGCACAGACCACACCCACTCACATGAACATGGAATTAAAAAAGAAATCTTGAGTGTGGTTGTTCACACCTCTAATCCTAGCATTCAGGAAGCAGAGGCAGGCGGATCTCGGGGACTTAGAGGGCAGCCTGGTCTACATGGTGAGTTTCAGGCCAGCCAAGGCTACATAGGAGAACCTGGCTCAAAAATTAAATGAATTAAAAATTCAAGGTTCTCCTCATGTACAGAGGACTCAAAGCAAGCCTGGAACGCATGCAACCCTCTGTGTAAAGAATAAATAAGTAGGGCCGGTGTCCAGGCTGTGACTGAAAACATTTGCCACTAAACCTAACAGCTTGAGTTCAATCCTAATGGTCCATGTAACAGAAGGAAGGAAAGACTTCAGAAAGTTGTTCTCTGAACTCCCACTGTACACCACACACACACACACACACACACACACACACACACAATGTGTCCTGCGCAACCCCTCCCCATCTCCCTCACCACCACCACCACCCCCACTGCACAAAATCAACAAATGTAATTTTAAAAAAATAGGTAAATAAATATCCAGTTTTTCCAGCTCTGGGTTAGTTGTGAGAGGAAGAAGAAACTAGAGGCACATCAGAAACAGCTCTGCAATGTTCTGAGATAAAAAGGACACCCATGCCTGAGTTTCTGACAGAGAAAAACGGGCCTTGCAACCAGACCACCTACGTGGTAATTACTCAACTGTGGACTTCCACTTTCGGCATTTACCACTCCTCACCAGCCTTTCCCACTTCTTCAGATAGTAGGTGCTGAGACCGGGGGCCTTGTCAGATCATTTGGCCAGTCCTCTTCTTGAGCAAAACTGGAATTGGTAGAGGATCGTTGGTCACAAAAGTGGAGGCTGGGTGATTCATCCCGGGTGATGTCTTGGGCCAAATTCCAGAAGGCAGTATTTTCAGGAGGGAGGGAGAAAGGGAGGGAGGGCGATTTGCATGCGTGACCTCACCTAGAAGCTCCAGCCCCAGAGCATATAAACAGGAGCCTGTCACTCTTAGTCTTATTACTGCCAGGTCCTGCAACCCAAACAGACCGGAACCATGCCTGCGCTCCGCACCTTGCTGCCACACCTGGGGCTGTTCTTGTGCCTGGCTCTGTGCTTTTCCCCTTCCTTCTCTCTCAGCAATAGTGAGTCCTGCATCCTTTACGATAAAGTCTACCCCTCCGACAACTTGATCAACGCTACAGCTGAGGAGGTCTCTGGTGAGAATACAACCTACACAGGTGAGTCAAAGCCATTCGTTCGCCCGCCCTTTGTTCTCCGTGGAGCGTTAACCAGGCCCTCGGACGTTCCATATGTGGGTGGACATGATGGAAAATGGGGAGCAGGGATTGATATGGGGAGCACAGTGGATCGGGAGGACTATTTCTATAGCTTCCTGTCCATAACTGAATCGAGGTGGTGTAAGCTGAGCCCCAGGCAGACCACACCCCGGCAAGATACGGCTGCATTAAGGGAACGTTATGTTATTTTTTTGAGGGAATTCATTGCAGTCTTTTCACATCCACTTGACAGAATGAGTGTACCCTGCAGGACAACAGGGAAGATGATTTGCGCTTCGTGTATGGGCAAAGCCACGTAAGCTAGAGGAAGACATCAGTAGCACACCTTATAAGTGAGGGGCCAGAAAGGCAGAGATGGTAAAGGACTTGCTGGGGACCCATGCCAGCAAGGGGCAGAAGCTCTTTGAGTCCTGGTTGTTCAATCTTAATCCAATGTTTTTCTTAGAAGTATCTGGAAAGTATTTCATTACTTTCCCTTTTGGGATTCAACAAACCTACAAGTTAAAAACACGCTTGCTAATTAGTCAAACCTGTTAGTCAAGGAATACACTTTCCTACCTAGCTCTATTTATTTATTCATTCAGTTGTTTTTTTTAAAAAAACAACTTCAGTTGATTTTTAAATCTTTTTTTACTATTTTAGTATGTGCACCCTTCTGTGTGTGTGTGTGTGTGTGTGTGTGTGTGTGTGTGTGTGTGTGTGTGTGTGTGTGTGCCCAAGAGTCATGCGATATCCTGTCACTCTTTAACAGGCCAGTGGTAGCTTTGTGGAGTTGTTTCTCTCCTTCCACAATTATGTGGGTCTGAGACTTGAACTCAGGTCACCAGGTTTTCACAGCAAGTGCTTTACTCACCAAGCCCTCTCATCGGCCCTGCCTCCTCCGCCGCCACCCCCTTGTTCCAGTCACAGAGTTGTGGAGACAGAGGAACTAGACGTACGGGCTAACACGTGCTGGATTCTGCTCTAAGGGGAAAATGTTATCATTAACTTCCATTTTCCAGAGGAGAAAGAAAGTATACAGAAGGCAAATTTTTACTCAAGGTCACTAGAATGTAACAGAACTAATATTTGAGCCTCAGGAATGTAGTCAAAAGCCAGCGGCTTTCTTAGCTCCTGTGCCACCCTTCCTCTCAGTCTAAGCAAACTGTGCAGAGGTCACTATGGTGACTGCCACCTGCGTGATCTGCACGAGTCCTAGCCTGGAAAGTGAGCCATCGCACCATACCTCCCCACTCTGCTGCTCTCTCCAGTTTCCTGGCGACTGTCACTAAGCAAATGCTCCTGCTGTAACAGGACTATGTCCCATTCCCTGGGGAAGTGGGTCTTTTCATATCGGAGCAGGGAAGATAAGTCCGTAATTCAAGATGAACACTGGGTGAGTACGTGTATGAATCCATTACCGAAAGGGTGATTGCAGGCCCCCGATGTGAGATGGCAGGAGACAGACAGGCCTGCAGCTGAAACGGGAGAAAGAGAAGTCTCCTGGGGAGAGCTAAGATGAAGACCTGGGAGCCTTTCTGAAAGGGGGGAGGGCGGAAGGAGAAAACACAGGACAATGGGGGAAGGTGGGGGAAGGGCAACTCCGCAGTGGTCCCAGAAGCTTGGAGAGAAAGAACTCGGCTTCCTCCAGTGCCTAAGCTAGGCTTTGCTCTTTATCAGATTCAATTTCAATCCAAGATGTGTTTGAGCTTTGAGGAAAATCTGACTTGTACTTTAAATTGAGGGTCAAACATCCTCTGTCCATGGAGGTGAGAAGAGGCAAATTCCACACCTACAGGCTTTACAAATAACTCTGTGGAGTGCTGAGGCCGGGACTCAGGCTTTCTGGAGACCCAGAGTCAGCCACCTTTCTTTGCTTTGGTTTGAAATCCTTTACCGTTTCAGTGTAGTGTCAACGCTGGCAAATCACGTATAAACGGCTTGGCAGATCCTAGAAACAGTACAGATTAGCCAGCCTCTCAGAGGGCTCACTCCACCCCACCCTACCCCCCCCCCCGACCTCTTAAGGAAAGAAGCCTGCAATATTTACACTGAGACACTGAAGAGTCAGCCTCTGCCCCATTGTGCACTTCCCCGGACAAGGATGTAATTTATTACTTCCTCAACTTTCCAGCTTCTAGAACAGCGAGTTCCATTGGATAAAGGA